>NW_027493453.1:100000-386466 GCF_021521415.1 Bidens hawaiensis | reverse complement strand
AAGTTGGTACTTTTGACTTTTTGAGAATATAAATACAGAAAGGCTAGGTCAAAAAGTGAATTGAAGGGACTTTCAACATCTTGGGGGACAACCTCAAGACGAGTATAAAGTGACAGAATCAAGCATCACCAAAAGGGCTCCATCTTTTCCTCTTCAAGAATCAATATTGCTCTCTTTTCACAAGAAAACAACCAATTAAAACTTTTATTCAATAAATCTTATAATTAATTAACTAAATCGACGGTAAAATCAAATCAATTTTGTTCTCTTGACCGGAAATTTTGGCTCGGTTTAGTTTATACCTAGTTTGAAAACAGCACCGAAGCGTAGCAACCACGGAACCTAACCACACCAAACACGAAACTGAGCCATATCGAAGTAATCGAACTTGTTTGAATATTTATTATAGGATTTATGACTTCAATTTGTTATATTTCACCCAAAAGTTCCGGGTCCAAATTTATAAGTGGCTAACAAAATTTGTAGGACCAAACTTTATGCCTTGGGCCAACCTTTTTTCAGGCCTAGTGTGACATTCGTCAATTTCGAGTCTTGTTTGTATTCGTTTTTGTATTTGTTTATTATGTAAACCGACCCGATTTGTAAACCGAAGCTTATGTTATAATCAAAATGATGGATTTATGTTACAATATTGTTTCACACTTGTTTGTTGGGTCTTGAAAACACCCTACCTTTATTTTTATTTTTATTTATTTATTCATCCACAAAAAGAAGAAAGAAACGAAAATTTTGTCCACCAATAACTGGGGCAGGACCCTAAACATCGGAGTGAATTAAAGAGAAAGGTACACCAACCCGTGTGTTGGTTGGTTTGTACGCTTGTCTATGACTTTTGGCAAATTTGTAAGTTTCACAGTTCGTCACATTATTAGAAAGAAACAACTTTGGAAATAAAATGTGTAAATAACCCGTAGATGGATGTCCCAATCTTCTGTGCCATAACCAAGCTGTTCGGTCGGAAGTTCCATGAGCAAGCATCACGGTACCCGATTGAGTCACTTCATCCACATAGTACAACCCTTGTCGTTCAGTGCCACGCCCAATGATCACTCCCGTCCTGATATCCTGTAAGATACAAAAAGTAGGATGCATTAGAACAGTGCAATTAAGCTCTTTTGTCACATGACTTATTGACAAAAGTTTATGTGATAATGCCGGAACGTAAAGATAGTTCGAAAGTTTCAAAGTTGGTGAGATTTCGATGGTTCCCCCTGCCCCTACATCCATTCTTCCCCCGTTTGTAGTTTGAATACATGTTTTTTGTGGTTTAGTCGAAGAAATAAAATCAGATAACTCATATGTCATTGTATCAGTTGCACCACAATCGAAAATCCAAGACTTATCTTGTTTTTAAAACCATATTAGCAATCCCACTTTGTGTAGGGTCTGTTTCAGGATTTTTCATTCTTATAGGGGCTGAAGTAGAAAATGATTTAATATTAACTTTGGAAGGATATCCTCAGACCCTATACCTGTGACCACCGGAGTGGAGTCTCTTCTTTTTCTTCCCAATCTGCACCGCTATACCACTAAAGCCAGTAGCATCATCATTGTTTCCCGTGGCGACGGCAGCTTTCCCTTTCTCCTGTCCGGTACCTTTGACCCCCTTCTTGTGACCACTCGGGAGATCTTGAAGCATTCTTCTTTGGTGTGTTTAGACATACGAGACCTGACCCTTCCAGTAGCAATAAGACCGGCTACCACCCCTACAGGTTCATCGTTTGCATTTGTATAGAGGATCTTCTGATGAGCCTCCTCCTTTCGCATATGCCTCTTCTGCAATGGGAAACGAATCCAATCCAAGTATCTCTCGTTTCATGGGTTCATACCTCTGATCTAAAGCATTCAAAACTGAAACAATTTTTGCTGGCGAGTGTCGGTTCAATATTCTGAATGAGCCATGAAAACACGATAAGATCGTCTTGTTCACATTGCTCATATACTGCATCGCTCTGGTCTAGAGGATCTACAGTTAGGTGTTTCAGCAAGCTTTTCGATCTTCCGCCTATGGCAACTCGAATCATTCGAGTCCATAGCGCGTAATTTTGGCTATCGAGTTTGAGGTTGATTTGTAGGTTGTCGGATAATTTTGGATTTTGAGGTTGGAGATTGAGGCCATTCTTAAACAGATTGTCCAGTTGGATTGATAAATCGGAACCTACGTGATCGTCTCCGGACATGGCAGCAGGTGTTCTTGAAAAAAATGGAGAAAAGGTTTAGCAGGCTGATCCTAGAACCAGAAACGCTGCTTTGATACCATGTTAGTAAGCATGAATTGAAAGTGAATAAAATTGTTTTTTATTTCTCTATTGATTACAATGATAAAAGGATCCATATTTAAACATTACAAAGGTCTAAACATGGAAAATAACTAATGACGGTGGCTGGAAATTAGGAGTTAAAAACGTGTCTTGGTCCTTAATTCTTGGAGGATGATGTTGACTAATCCCAATATTTATAAACCATAATCTTTTACATTTTTAACATGTAGCTGGTCATCGTTTAGGGTTTTTGGTTAAGTCTCTGAGCCTGTACATGAATGTGATTTTTCATGTGTAGGGGCTATTCACATACTGGATTAACACAAACTCACAAAGGTTCCAACATACAAGTTTAAACAAAAGTATGATGAACATATGTGAAGAGGTATGTACCCGCCTCAACACCGAGCAAGGCGGGTCAACCCACAAGATAAACACATTATGAAGGCACAAAGCCAAAACCTATGCGCATGGCGCATACAAAACATGCTCAGGCATCATATGCCCAGGCACACATATGCTCGCGCATCACATATGCGCGCGGCGCATATCACATGCTCGTGCATATCACATCTGCCCAGGCACACATATGCTCGTGCATCACATATGCGCGCGGCGCACCAGCGCGCGGCGCATATCACATGCTCGTGCATATCACATCTGCGCATGAAATATCTGCGCGTGAGAATAAAGAGAAGACCTCGCGCATCCTCAGGATGGGCGCATACCACACATGCACATAATCGACCTCGTCCTTATCCAAATCAGGATTAGGGCAACCTTGATTGTGCACGTCAGACAACCTTCCAGAAGGCATCTTTTTAAGGAATAAGGATATGCTGATGTTGACAGCTGCTAAATGAAAGTTGGACAGCTCAGCATGACTCATGGGTTACCACGTGATCATAACCAATGAAAGAGCACCAGGTGTCTCCAGGGACACGTGGCGCAAATCAATTGGAGGAGGCCAACAAAACCCTAATTTGGTCTCAGCTCAATCAGTGGAAACCCTAGCACTATAAATACATCATAACGTACACAGTTACAGGACACATTGATTCACATTGAAGCATATTCAATTACATTCACTGACAGGCAGCCCTAGTCAGTTACTTTCTCATACACAGAGAGAATCAGAATAATCACACAGAGTAACATACAGTATTCAGCTATTAAGCAATACTCTCCCAATTCCCTTACTCACACATTATTATCTTCTCCTACACATACTTATTCTCACGCCGGAGGGTTACCCCAAGGAGGACCCCTCTGTCCCTTTCTGAGGGGTAAGTAACGGCGCTGTTCATTTTGTAGGTGGAAGAACACTGATCCAGAAGAACCATCGGTGAAATAGTATAATCACACCCGAGGAAAGTAGATCTGCTACCAGTGAGTAGATCCACGTTTCTTCATTGGCGCCATCCACTGTTACAAACGGCAATCAGATCTAATTAGATCTACAAAAAAATCAATCACCATGGTTTCTGGCGTTCGTAACGTTGATCAAGCTCTGGAGGATATTGAACGTGAGGGTGTTAACGACGGACAGCAGGTTCTGAGGGTTCCGCGTGATTCTACGCGTACCACCAGCAACCGTCCCTTCGTCACAACCCCTCACGGCCAGACTGAAACTCCTCCAGACGATCTCACGTTACAAAATATGGCCGGCGCGAAACTGAAAGGACCAATGGGTCCAGAAGAAGAAACAAATGATCCGAATGAATGGCTCATAAACGAGCAGCGGCGTCTGATGGAAAAGTACAACGAAATGGTCAAACAGAAGAAGCTAGCCGACCAAACACAAAGGCAAGCGTTTGATAAACAGACTACAAAGAGGCCGCGCGCGCCGGAAGAAGGACATTCTGTTCACACTGCACACACTGAGTTCAGTGATGAAGAAGTGCATAGCATGAGGAAGACGCGGGATACTCATGCAGGAGGCTCACAGCTCCGTGCGCCTGTGAACATGGCGCCTGGAGCCAGAGCAGATCTGGATCTGCACATGCCATACAGCCCACCGGTCAGAGGGCAAGTGGACGTAACCACACCCTACAGACCAGCCATCTTGGTAAAACACTCAAAGTTTACTGCGCGCATCGCGCAGGCTCCCATCCAGCACAAGACCAAGATGCCAAGTGGTCTGGGCAAATATGATGGCACAACAGATCCAGATGACTTTTTGCAAGGTTTCTATAACACGGGAAACCTAGAGAGCTGGACGATGCCAACATGGTGTCATATGTTTGCTCGCTGCCTCACGGGCGCAGCGCGGGTATGGTTCGAGAGTTTGCCGACTGGGCAAATTGATGGGTTCGAGGAACTATTAGAAAAGTTCCAAGCCCACTTCGTACAGCAGCGCAGGCACACGCGCGATCCTGATGACATCATGCACTGCGTACGCAGGAATGATGAAACGATTGAAGATTACATCACTCGTTTCAATCAGGAGTCCCTGGCAATCGGGGGTATAACTGAGCAGCTCCTGCGCGTGGCCTTTATACAAGGCGCGCGCAGTGATCAACTCCGCCGAGCTCTCGTAAGCAAAGATGGTATGCCCACCACTTGGGCAAAACTAATGGAAGCCTCGCGAGTCTTCGCGAGAAATGAAAAACAGATTGCCCAAGATAGGGCAAGAGAAAGAGCGCATCAGGCTGAATCACCGCGCAGCAAAGAGAAGAGGGCCAAACAGAACTCTGTATGGTCCAGGTTGCAGCCAACAAGTTTTTCTTCCGCAGAAAAGCAAGTGCAACCAAGCTCACCCCAGCCCCAAAAAGATGTTCGTAGTCGCGGGGAGGGTGACAAGAGGGAGGGCGGCAGAGATCCTAGCAGACCTCTGCCAAGAATATGGACTTCCCTCACTAAAACACCTTCACAGGTGTTAAGTACTGAGAATGTCCAATTCAAGCCCCCAAAGCAACTACACTACAAGGGACCGCAAAACAGTGGCAAATATTGTGAATTTCACAAGTCCCCGGGCCACAACACCGACGCATGCCATCATTTAAAGGATGCGATCGAGAAGGATGTAAAGTCAGGCAGGCTGGCTCACTTGGTGAAAAACCAAAGAGTAGAAGATGAGCAACCGGAAGGAGCCTCTGCCAACAAGAAATACAAAAGAATCTGTGTGGCTGAGGGGGGACGACAAGGGCAGACATCAATAAAGAGAAGCGCGCAAATCAACGGAGATTGGCGCAAGCAGCAAGTTATCTTCCCAAGAATCAGGGGAGGCCCTTCAATAAGCAGTCCTCTCATCATCACCACACACATTGCTCATTACGAAGTGTCAAAAGTCCTGGTGGACACTGGAAGTGAATCTGACATTATGTATGAGCAGTGTTTCAGAAAGTTAGACCCGGCAGACCAAGCGCGGCTCGAAATTGTGAACGCACCAATCTGTGGTGTTTCAAATGAAATCATCCATCCCCTTGGTCAGATTCAGTTTGAACTAACTATGGGGGATGATGAGCACAAGCGAGCCGAAGTTGTCAACTTCTTGGTCTTGCCCACCACGTCATGCCACAATATGATCCTGGGTAGGGGAACGATTGCCCAATTTAATGCTGTACCGTCGCCAGCGCACGGCGCATTGGGGTTCCCTACACCTACAGGCGTAACATTTGTTTACCGCGATCATTTGTGCGCAGTGACAAGTGCGCCGCGGGAAGGGAGAATGAAACTTCCAATGGCGGACAATGCGCCAGAGAAGTGGATTTTAAACCCAAAATTCCCAGAGCAAACGGTCACAATTGGCGCTACCATTTCAGACGAAACGAGATTGAGAATGAAAAGGTTGCTCACAAAATACACGTCGGTCTTCGCGTGGCAACACTCCGATATGACTGGGGTCCCGCGAGACTTGGCGCAACATTCTCTTAACACGTTCAAGTCGGTGGAGCCAATTGCTCAGAAAAAGAGAATCATGGGGGATGAAAAGGCGAAGGCCATGAATGAGCAAGTCGAGGACCTGTTGCGCGCAAAAATCATCCGCCCGATCCGATACCAGACGTGGGTATCCAATCCTGTGATGGTAAAGAAAAGCAACGGGTCATGGAGGATGTGTATTGACTTCAAGGACCTCAACAAAGCATGTCCGAAAGACTGTTACCCCCTCCCAAACATCGACGCAAAGGTCGACTCCGTGGCGCCATTCAAGCTCAAATGTTTCCTGGATGCCTACAAAGGCTATCACCAGATTCAAATGGCACCACAAGACGAAGACAAGACTGCCTTCAGAACCGACAAGGGTGTTTTCTGTTACACAAAAATGCCCTTTGGTTTAAAGAATGCGGGAGCCACTTATCAGAGACTTATGGATTCGGTTTTCAATGATCAAATTGGAAGAAATCTGGAAGTCTACGTTGATGATTTGGTGATCAAGAGCAGGGAGGAGAGACAAATGCCCAAAGACATCGAGGAAACTCTTCAGCGCCTAACGGAAGTTAACATGAAGCTCAACCCGAGCAAATGTACTTTCGGCGCGGAAGAGGGGAAATTTCTTGGTGTAATGGTCACTAAGGATGGTTTCAAGGTGAACCCTGAAAAGGTGGAAGCCATCCTTGACATGCCTTCACCATCCACCATGAAAGAGGTTCAGAAGCTGAATGGTAGATTGGTGTCAATCAACAGGTTCCTAGCGAACCACGCCAGCAAATCTACTCCATTCGTTAACACTTTGAGGAATTGCTTGAAGAAGAGCCAATTCAAGTGGACGCCTAAGGCTGAGCAAGCTTTCAGTGAGATAAAAGAATGTCTCATAAAGCTGCCCGCGCTCACAGCTCCACTTCCTGGCGAAACACTTACATTGTACTTGTCAGCTGGTGAGCGCGCAATAGGCGCAGTATTATTGGTGGATCGCAAGGGGATCCAAACGCCAATATACTATGTGAGTCGGGTGCTGACAGACCCTGAGACGCGCTATTCCATCATGGAAAGGTTAGTTTTGTCACTAACACACGCGTCGCGCAAACTTCATAGATACTTCAATGGTCATCCTATTGAAGTTCTGACTGGTTACAACATCCAACAAGTCCTGCGACGCCCCGCGCTCTCCGGAAGGCTGACAAAGTGGGCGCTGGAGTGAGGTGAACACACGATCACCTATAAGCCCCGTCCAGCAATAATGGGTCAAGTTCTGGCGGATTTCATCACGGAAATCCCAGAGGGAAAGATTGAAGAAGCTCAGCGCGAGGTAGACCCTCCGCGAGCAAATGATGAAGAAGATGTTTGGAGGCTATTCACTGATGGAGCCTCCAACAGCGAAGGGTCCGGCGCAGGCCTCAAACTGGTGGACCCTGATAATCATGAATATACTTATGCTATTAAGTTGGACTTCAAGAGTACCAACAATGAGGCTGAGTATGAAGCCCTGCTGGCTGGTCTGCGCATTGCGCGCAAGTTTGGAGTTAAAAGGCTAGAGGCACATGTTGATTCTTACTTGGTAGCTGCACAGGTCAATGGCCTTTATGATGCCAAGGAGAACACCATGCCTCTATATCTAGAGCAGGCAAAAAAGCTCGTTGAGCAGTTTGACTTCTTCAAAATCATACACATCCCGCGCAGCGAAAACAAGTCCGCTGACGCGTTGAGTAAGATGGCATCAACTACTTTTGATCACTTTGGCAAAGATGTCAGGGTGGAAGTGATGAGCAACCCGTCAGTGCAAACGCAATCTGTCCTTGTAATTCATACAACCCCTTCATCCTGGATAACTCCAATAATGGAATTCCTGAAGGAGGGGAAGTTACCGGACGATCGCGCACAGGCGAGAAAGATAAGACACAAGGCGCAGAACTATGAACTACTTGACGATACATTATATCGACGCTCTTATCTTGGGCCGCTCATGAAATGCTTGGATGCTGAGGAAGCGAACTATGTGATCAGAGAGATACACGAAGGAATCTGTGGAATTCATGCTGGCCCGCGCATGGTGGTTGCCAAGGCAATGAGCGCAGGCTACTATTGGCCAGGCATGTACTTGGACGCTTTAAAAGAGATCCAAAAGTGCAAAGCATGTCAGAGCTATGCGCCAAACACCATGCGGCCAAAGAACAACTTGATTCCGGTAACCTCAGCATGGCCTTTCCACAAATGGGCAATCGACATTGTGGGTCCCCTACCGCAGGCGCCTGGGCGAGTAAAATTTTTGGTTGTGGCAGTAGACTATTTTACAAAATGGGTCGAAGCCAAGCCACTAGCGAAAATAACAGCCGAGTCAATGAAGCAGTTTATCTGGAGCCACATTATATGCCGTTTTGGCTTGCCCATGGAAATTGTTAGCGATAATGGCAAGCAATTCACTGACAAGAAGATTTCCAGCTGGCTCAAAGAATTGCGCATTAACCAAATTTTCACTTCAGTCTATCACCCTCAGGGGAATGGACAAGTGGAACGCGCAAATCAAAGTTTGTTAAATGGGCTGAAGAAAAGGTTGGAGGGAGAATCCCATTCTTGGGTCGAAGAGTTACCTAATGTCTTGTGGGCGCACAGGACATTAAGCAAAACTAGCAATGGCGAGTCCCCGTTCAGCCTAACCTATGGGACAGAGGCTATGATCCCAGCAGAAATTGGATGCCCATCCCATAGGGTACTCATGATGAGCAAGACTGATAACGAGCGCGAAAGAAGATTGGACCTCAACTTGCTTGAAGGGCGCAGAGAAGCGGCTATCATCAATGAAGCCAAATACAAGAAAAAGATGGAAAAATATTATAATCAGCGCGTTAAAGAATGCCACTTCAAGAAAAATGATTTTGTCCTTCGAAACAATGAAGCTAGCCGCGCAATACCCCCAGGAAAAATGTCCCCCAATTGGGAAGGACCTTATCAAATCTCAGAAGAATTGGGGAAAGGCGCGTACACTTTAAAAGATTTAAATGGAAAAAAGATACCGCGCGCGTGGAACGCAGCACAGCTTAGAAAGTGCTTCATGTAAAAATTCAAACATGTAATCAAGGCTTTTAAGCCATCATGAATGATGATTCGCGCTATCTTTCAATATTTGTTCTATTACCTTTGCATACATGTTTCACACTTCCTTTATTAATTTGGAGCAATATGACAACACTATATTGACTTCAAAACAAAATAAAACGAAGTAAAACATACATGCGCGAGCCTTAGCTCAAAACACGTTAATGGGTCTTAACTCTAAAAACGTCAGGGCCTTAGCCCAAAACAAAGAGCCTTAGCTCAAAACACTCACAAACATCCATCTTACATCCCGCGCAGCCTGATCATAAAAATCCTTAAACACAACTAAGGCAAAGTACATGCCCTATCATAGTTGTTAAGGTCTCAGGTCGAGGTCGCGCGCGGAATCATAGTGGATATCTGAGTAACACATGCTGACATGTAATGGCTAAAACTCATAATTCCATATAAAAAACGCGCGACAACGAGGCGCAAAAAAGGAATAGTGAAAAGTCATCGCGCGTGTCAGCATAAATAAGATACTGCGAAACCACTTACAAAATAAGACTATGGTTAAGTGAATAATTTCCTTACAGCCTTGTTTTATTTTAACGTGCAAGCATATCTAATATCTATACAAGCAAACATGAAGAGATGAGTGGAAATGCGCAAGATGTGAAAAAGGGAAAACAAATTTCATTCCATTGCGTTGAAATTTACAAGTATGATGAGTTACAAATTACAAATAAAAATAAAAACATGAAGGGCTTCTCAAGTCTCCACGTTGACACTAGCCTCTTCATCATCCTCATCATCGCCCTCGGCATCCGGCGCAGCCTGCTCCTCTTCATCTCCTAACTGACCATAGTCAAGTTCTTCCTCCTCATTGGAGTCTTCTATCACGACGGTGTCAGGAGCAGATTCATTCGCCGCGCCAGAAGCGCTGGCAGGGGCAACATCCCCCGCGCCACCATCATCGCCACCAGCCCTCTCGCAATCATCAAGCAACTTCTTTAGCGCGCCGAGGTCGGGCTGGTCAGCAAGCGCAGCTATCTGCAAATCAATAGAAAAGTCCTGAGTACAAAACACTTGGAAAATTAATCAAGTAAAACTCATTAAGGTCAAGGTACCTGCATAAGGATGGGGATGGGAGTATTCATATACTTCTCCCCCACCGCGGCCATGTCCGCGCAGGCCGCCTCGCTCTTGTAAGGGTACTCGGATGGGTTCTTCTTCAACATACCATATTCGTACCCATCCGTAAACCCTTCAGCTCGACCCACCAAGCGCGCGGCAGCATTGCAGTCCATCACAAGGGCCTGAAACTCGGCAGAATATTTCATCGCCAAAGCGCAACGAGTCATGCCCTGTGACACTAGCCATTGGCGATCCTGCGCGAGGCCAGCAACAGACGTCTCGAGGGCAGGAACCTGGGAGTTTAATAACTCCACAGTTTCCTTGGTCTTTTTTAGCTCCTCTCTATCAGACGCTGCTGCCGCCAAAATTTCTTCTTTTTCCGCCTGCGCAGCATCAAGTGCTTCCTGGCTAGACGCTGCCGTCGCCAGGGCCTCATCTCTATCGGCCTGCGCGGTCGCCAAATACTTCTTCAGGCGCGCAACCTCTCTCTCCAGTGATGATTTCTCAGTGATACTCTGGACGATAGCTTGGTCACGCGCCTCCGCCTGCTGTTCCAAGACACGCACTCTCCGCGCGTACTTGGCAACTTCGGCCTCTGCAACCTGCTGCTTCTCCCTAGCAGCTTGGAGCTCATGCCCGCGCTTAGTAAAGGCGGTGTTGGCACTTGCTCGATTTTCGCTGAGCTCCGCCTGGAGTTTCTCAGCTCGTGCGCGAGCATCAGAAAGGTTCCAGGCGGCCACCTTAGCCTCTCGCTGGGCTTCCACAAGAGCATCGCGTACTTTAATATAATCACGATGAACCTCTTGGGAGGCAGCAAAGAAAGCTGACCCAGCGAAAATGTGATCATTTAGCAAGTCAGCGCGGGTGCGCTCCTCCTGATACCTCCTTTCAGTAGGAGGCACGGCATGAGCCCAAAAGTCCTCGCATACGCCCATGGATTGGAAGGAACTGTCTTCATTAATATTCCATCTCGGGCGGTAAACGTGGTCACCTTCCTGCAAAACACAAGAAATGTTCTAAGTCATAAACATACTTATATGGAGGTACGCCCAGCGGAGCAACAAATTAAAACATACCTGCGGGGATGAAGCAGAAAACTCAGCGCCAGCCCCACCAGAAGTATGCGCTGCGAAGACTTGTGGCATCGCAGGGCTGGCGCGGCCTCCCAAGGAGCCCTCAGCTTGAGCCCCCTCATCCTCCTCATCTTCTTCAATAGGCCTCTTCTCCTGCGACCTGGGGGGCTCCAAACCAGCCTCGCGGAGAGGGCTGCGCGTAGGAGGAGGCGAGGGAGGTCTCGACGCCGCCAGTTCGGCGCGCAATACGGCTTCCTGCTCCTTTGTAACCCCAATAAGGGGAGAATCAGCACTAGCAGGAGCAGGACCAGAACCAGCGGCGCCGCCAACGGCGCCAGGAGTGTCACCGGCAACTTGTACGCCAGCTACAACTCCTATGAACAAATCAACAAGGAAAATTGGTTTATGACTGGATCCAAAAGAAAAAATTCAGAAGTCAAATGTGCAAAACATACCTTGGCGCAATTCTGTTCGCGCGGCGAACATCGCCATAAAGTTCATTCTACCCTTCTCAGAGGGTAGAACGGGGGACTTCGAAGCAGACCCCGACGCAGCCTCAGCACCTTGTGGCGCCTGCGGCTGATCTGCAACCGTCGCCGGTCCTGCAAACATTCAAAGGAGCAAAGGTTTAATAATAATTCAATCAGATAAAGATAAGCAAAGTATACCTGTCGCAGGCGCGGCACATTTCTTCTCTCTTCAGCCGCGCGAACGGAGGAGGTGACGCTACCATACCTCAAGTGGACAGGAGGTCTGCCCACTTTCACAGGCAGGGAAGCTAAAGAACCCATGGTGGTAAACACATGGGTTTCCTTAGGTCCCTTCTTTTGAGCATGGGGATGAGCAACAGGGGTGTCATCTTTCTTTTGTCTTTTACTGCCCCCTGCGCCTGATTTCCCCTTAGCTTTGCGCTTTAGTAGGGGCGCCTCCTCTTCCTCATCCTCCTCCGCGAGCTCCAGCTCGTAGTTCTCCAGCGCATCTACAATACATGCAACACAAGTGTTAGCAAAATTTGGTATTCTCAAGGAATAAACATAAGTGTGAAGGCTTACCAGGCGCGTCGCCATCAAAGTCAAATTCCAGATCCACTGGGATGAACATGTCATCGAAGCGATCTGGGAAACCAACCTCCCCAGCGCCAAGCGCGACGGAGCCACCCTCCACTTGATCATCATAAGCGGCGTGGATATAATCCTTGGTGACTGCGCAAAAACAAGTCAACTGATATCAGAAAAAGAATTATGTTCGCGCAGAAAAACAAATAAAGCAATGAAATAAACTTACACAACCCGTCGACTTGGATAACGGGCTCAAGCGCGCTGTCGGCCCATAGCTTACTCATGCCGACCCCCACCAGCGCCTCCTCGCAAATTTTCTTCGCAGGGGATGGTTCATCGGTCAGTTTCTTAACCCAGGCGCCGGTTGGGTTCTTAATAACATCCGCATCCGCGGGCGCAGAATCGATTGCGCGCATCGTCATGCGGATGGGAATTACACCAGCCCTAATGTAGAAGAACCTCTCAGACCAGTCATGAAGGCTCTTGAATGAAACAGTGGAGCACTTCACCTTCTGACTGCGAGGAATAAAAGAGATCCAATTGTCTTGGATCTTGGCTTTATAAAAATACTGAAAGCGCCGAGGGGTAGGCTCCTCGCGCTGGGATTTGCACATGAACTCAAAGTGAGTCATGCGCACGAGTCCAAAAGGATGGACTTGGGATATATGAATCCCATAGAACTGCAGCAGTGCACCCACAAACCTTGTAATCGGGAGACGAAGGTTGCAGTGGGTGAAAAAATGGAAATATATGGATATATAACCGGCAGGCGGGTCCGCCGCCGATTGCCCGGCCTCAGGCAACATGCAGCCAAACAGGGTGGGAAAGCCCTGAGAGGCGATAAGGCTGTCAAGATCAGCCTGCCTCAATTTGCAGGGGATTTCATTCCACCTCCTCACCACCTTCGTCCTCCTTACCTCCTCCGATGAGCCCTCAGCAACCTTCTTCCCCTTGCCTTTCTTCTTCAACGTCGACATCACTACGGATTTAACGCGGCGTTTTCGGGAGACGATTGAGGTGATCGACAGGTTCGACGAGTCCGAGCTATCAGACATACAACTGTCAAATCTAACAACGGAAACTTCTGAAGAACGGATATTTCAGAAGACAAAGAAAGAAAAAATCAGAAGAGAAAACAAGAAGATGAACGATAAAGGACTCCAAGGGCTGGCTTTTATAGGCCAAGGAGAGAGAAATTTGGGTGCTGAACGGACTTCACGCGCCCCCACTCGCAAGTAATAGCCAACGCGAGCGCGACACGTATCCCTGACAACTGTATGAGAAGACACGAAAAGAAAAATACGGCGGGTGCCAGAGTTCACGCGCCCCCACTCGCAGGTCTTGGCCAACACGAGCGCGACACGTGTCCCTGACAGCTTGTGAGGGGACACGAAAGGCAACTGTAGCACCTCGAGCACACGAAAAGTCTGACACGTCTCCATCACTGACCCACGTCAGCAACCGTCACGTACATGGACGATTCGTTTCAACCAAATGGATAGAACTTCGCGCAATGATGGAAACAACCAAGAAAACGACAAAACCCCTTTTAAAACACCTAATCAGTAAGTCTAATATCTATCTTACTGCGCTCGCGCGAGATAAGACACACATTAGACTGGGGGGGCTTGAAGAGGTATGTACCCGCCTCAACACCGAGCAAGGCGGGTCAACCCACAAGATAAACACATTATGAAGGCACAAAGCCAAAACCTATGCGCATGGCGCATACAAAACATGCTCAGGCATCATATGCCCAGGCACACATATGCTCGCGCATCACATATGCGCGCGGCGCATATCACATGCTCGTGCATATCACATCTGCCCAGGCACACATATGCTCGTGCATCACATATGCGCGCGGCGCACCAGCGCGCGGCGCATATCACATGCTCAAGCATATCACATCTGCGCATGAAATATCTGCGCGTGAGAATAAAGAGAAGACCTCGCGCATCCTCAGGATGGGCGCATACCACACATGCACATAATCGACCTCGTCCTTATCCAAATCAGGATTAGGGCAACCTTGATTGTGCACGTCAGACAACCTTCCAGAAGGCATCTTTTTAAGGAATAAGGATATGCTGATGTTGACAGCTGCTAAATGAAAGTTGGACAGCTCAGCATGACTCATGGGTTACCACGTGATCATAACCAATGAAAGAGCACCAGGTGTCTCCAGGGACACGTGGCGCAAATCGATTGGAGGAGGCCAACAAAACCCTAATTTGGTCTCAGCTCAATCAGTGGAAACCCTAGCACTATAAATACATCATAACGTACACAGTTACAGGACACATTGATTCACATTGAAGCATATTCAATTACATTCACTGACAGGCAGCCCTAGTCAGTTACTTTCTCATACACAGAGAGAATCAGAATAATCACACAGAGTAACATACAGTATTCAGCTATTAAGCAATACTCTCCCAATTCCCTTAATCACACATTATTATCTTCTCCTACACATACTTATTCTCACGCCGGAGGGTTACCCCAAGGAGGACCCCTCTGTCCCTTTCTGAGGGGTAAGTAACGGCGCTGTTCATTTTGTAGGTGGAAGAACACTGATCCAGAAGAACCATCGGTGAAATAGTATAATCACACCCGAGGAAACAATCCAAGAGAAAAAAAAAGGTTCGACATAGGGCTGCGATTTTCGTGCCAACATTAGAATTTAGAAGATGGACTATTAAAGAGTGGAATAGATATCTATTAGAACATAACAAGTCACCCGATTTCTTTGGAGAATTTGAAGGCAGGTTGTTTCTTCGAAGGATGTAGCCAGGATTCGATTATTCAAGAGTAAAGGCAGAGAATAATTTTCATGAGCTTGTAAGTGAAGAATTATGAACTGAAAATGCAGGTGGATTAACAGAAGAAACTATGTTAATTTGCACTACACTACAATTACACTATGGTATATATAATTACACTACTTGATTCTCACACTCAGCATGTTAATTTAATTTGTATTTGACCCAAACCCTATATATTTATATATAAACATATGTTTAGCTGATTTGGATAATATATATTGTGTCATAAATCTCGTTTATCGGTTTTTATTTTGTTTTATTCGGTAACCTGACGGTAATTTAAGAAACATTTGTTGTTTGAGTTATGTATTTTAGAAACCGATAGTATTAAATAATTGTTGCAATGACTCTTATAACTTTTCAAATTATCGAGTTTGGGTTTGTTTGGGTTAACCTAGTTCTGGTTTTGTATGGTTAAATTGGGTCGACCCCATGTTTTAAAATAAATAGGCACTGTTGGGCCTATCCCTAATCTTATCGGTTTCTACAAAGTCGTTGGGCCGAGCCCGTTAGCTATAATCTTGACGGTTCAGGCCAAGCCCATCGATGCACGTTTCGCTCGACTACTCGACCAATATCTCACTTAGAATCTAACGATAATTTTCCTTTAAAAAACAACATTTCTAGCCATACATTCGGGGTTGTTGTAAATTAAAACAAAGCGAACCAACCCATTTAATCTTCTAACATTCTGCTACATAGTTCTCTTGAACCTAGCCCAAAACAATCGAGCCTCCACATTAAGCCCATAATGTTTGTCACATTACTAATTCATGTCTTAAACTTTAATACTTAATTGCATCCAATCTAGAACGTAAACATCCAATCTAGAACCTAAACAAAATTACAAAGCTAATATCGAATTATCCGTATAGAGATAGCATGACTGCACACAAGTACTTAATAATAGAATCAAGAATTACAAAATTATCTTGCTTAATAGGATAGGCAATAGGAAAGAAAACCATACATAGCATGTACAAACCGCGTGCAGTGCATCTATAAATAACACAAACAAATACAAGCAGTGGTATTATGCTAAGCTTATGCATAATAACCGGCTAAACGTGTCCGGAAAATACCTTCTTCGTGAAACATTTGGCGTCGTCGTAAACAAATTAAAAGAATTAAGTTGAAATTAAAATTACATTTAAAAAGTCATAGGAACAAAATCAAGTTGAAAAGCTTCTAGATACACTTCAACTGGCTCAATACAAAAATCTTTTTTTATGGACATGCTGAGATCCAAAAACGACGACATGATTGAAAATGTTTTTCAGCTCACCACTCAATGAATGCGCTACAATGAAATTAATGCAATATGAAGAACGCTACCGATGAATCATTCTTCTAGACCCAAAATATTCGCAAATTGTAGGTCCCGAGACGGGTGGATCTAACAACGAACAGCTTTGCTCTTGATAAACGCTCGAGACGGGTGCGGTAAATCAAACGACAGAACATAACATAAAGATAATATAAAGTATAGGAACGATCTCATTATCGGTAAAAGATTGATATATTAAAGAAACGAACCGACCCCACCCAAGGTGAGCTCCCCTTGGGTGGGTGATTTACACCTTACAAACCCACACACAAAACTTAACAATACAAAGTCCTATTTATAGCAAAATAATAACATTCTAGAAGATTTCCTCCGTTGAAGCTAAACGCGCGTCCCGAAGCTCTCGTTTCGTGTCCGGTTTTCCTCGCCGACATTAAATATTATCTTGACCATAAATATATAACGGGTTTCGTCATTTGATATCACAAGTCACTTAAGTTGGCCTTACAATCACCCCCTTGACTTGTGATCTCAAAACTTTGTCTCACCATGTCTCGTATCTTCACAAATTACCCGATAAATTGATGCCTCTTCATTTCAATTCACCCCCTCGAGGTATGATCCACCTATATTTAATCTTGAAGTAGTTCTCGCTTCTACGAATTTTAAGTTGTATATAGGCATGAGATGAGCTCGAATATCCACAAATCGATCTCGAATTACCAAATTCAATGATCAAGTGAACAAAACTTATTAATTCGTTCGAAGTTCACCTTTTGGATCCAACTTCTCAAACGCCTTAGAAATAACAAGCTTTGAACACGGTTATACAAGACGAAAAACCCGATCTGATTTGACTTTCTTCAGTTTGGTCAACCCGTCACCAATCTCCCTTCCAAAAACACCCCTCAAAATCTGCCTAAAACCAACAGTCGGAGTGTAAAAAAAATACATGGACCAGCAAATTATATGAGGACCAAACTTCTAAGCCCAACCAAATATTTAGAGCCCAAACAGATTTGAATAGGCCCAGCCCACTTGCTCTTATTAGGTCACGTTTGAAAGGAAGAATTTTGATGACAACAAACAGCCATCAACAAAAATCCACTGGTGACTTCCGTTGGATCTCCGGCACCCATTCCTGCCACCCAACTCCAAGTCCACATCCACCATCATTAGCCAACAATCCCAGCCGCCAGTCTCACCAATCGGCGTCGGAAAACCGGACGCCACAGCCGCTGTCTCTGCCGCCGTAATCCACTTTTCCGGCCACCAAAACCAACTCCACTGTCACCGGTCACCGCCGCCGCATTTTCTTCTACATGTCATCCGGAAAAACGCAGCCACCACCACCACCGCCAGCAGTTACCGGCAAACCCCTAGATCACATCTTTATCCAACAGTTGCCACGATCAGAAATAACCGACGCTCACTCACATCGGAGTTTGATTTTTACATCTTCAACCTCAGAATCGTCGCGGGGAAGGACCGTAGGGTCGCCGGATTTTCGGCATATGGCGGAACGGTTCCCGAAACGCCCGGATCGGGAACTTATAGATCCTGAACATCCGGATCTACAAAGAGAATGCTTCAAACACGCTTATTTCCCACTTTATTTCCAACTTTGTTTCTAGATCTAGAAACTTTATTTTCTAACTTCAACGGGTTTTAACGTCTCGGTTTGGGTAATAGCGGAAATAGAACCCGAATATCAAGAACAAAGTTGAATCATAAGATTCGACCCGCTCTGATACCAATTGTAGGTCCCGACGCGGGTGGATCTAACAACAATCTTTGGATCAACCGAACTTAATGTTAGCGGAAATTACACTAAGTCACCTAAGTGGTCTCGGATCTTGAGAAGTTATTTTCGGGTTTTAGAGAGAGAGTGAAAGAGGAAACGGTTAGAGAGAGAGAGGAAAGAACTAGAGAGAAAGAGAATATTTGTAAGTTAGAAGTTTTTGCAAAAAGTTTTTCTTTCTCATAACATGCTCCCTATTTATAGAGAAACATGAGAAACATTTCATTATCAAATGTTCAATGAGCTTGAGTGCATTATTTCCCTTGGGCCTATTTCCCTTAGCCCTTATACATACAAAGTAAACACTAAAGCCCAATACATACAAAAGTTCAATACAAAAGACTAAATAAACAAAAAGGGACCTAACACAAATGGTGTTTCTTTCTTTCGCGATGGGACCCTGAACTTGATACCATTAACTAAATTTACTACAAATGAAGAAAAGATTGCACTTTTGGTCATGATCTTGCAATGTTACATGCTGACTTGTCTACGCATCCTTACTACCAAAAATGGTGTCATAGTGATCCTTCATCCTATTTGACAGAATAATAGTTAGGTTCCTCTATACACGAGTGTTAGAATTATCATGTTTGTAGGATGTAATCGTGTTGAACTGTGATATCGGTAATAAGCAGTTTTGTTAGAGATTGACGTTTTTTTTTCTTAATCGATAAACATTTACTTTAAGAATACAGCTTTTTGTGGAATCAACTAATTACTACTAGATGAGCATGTCTTAAAACAAACACAATCCAGTAATGTTAATCGCATTTTATTTCTGAAACAATAAATTAAAAAACATGCATAAGTTTAAATTCAAATAACATCACAAAACATACCGTTTTCCAATTTAACAAATAGATGACGCAAATGATTTAAAGACGGTCATACTTTAACTGGAATGGCCATGAGTGGTGCATTTCTTGGAAGTGTGAGACCAAACTTTTCTTCCATATCCAAGTCTTGTGCTCTCATATTTCCTTCGAGCTTCCATTCAAAGTTGTAAACTAAAGAAGCCAGTACTGTGTGTAACTCCCTATGAGCAAGTATCAATCCTGGGCAGATCCTCCTCCCTGCACCAAATGGTATAAGTTCGAAATTTTGACCTCTATAGTCGATTTTAGCTTCCAAGAATCTCTCCGGCATGAACTCATTTGGGTTGGACCAAACTTTTGGGTCTCGCCCAATTGCCCAAACATTACAAAGGATTTGTGCGTCTTTAGGGACTATGAAGCCTTCGACCTCTACATCATGTATAGCTTGGTGAGGTACAAGAAAAGGGCCAGGTGGATGTAACCGAAGAGTTTCTTTTATAACAGCTTGTAGGTAAGGTAGTTGGGGGATATTATGTTCGTTTAAAGTTTTGTCATCATTATGCATGTGTTTCATAAGCTCCAACCGAGTTTTCTCCATTTTATTTGGGTTACGAATGAGTTCAGACATCGCCCATTCCAATGTGGCTGATAGTGTATCAGTTCCACCAAGAAACAAATTCTACATTAACGTAGCAAATTGTTATAATTAAAATAATATACAGACGAATTACGAATAACTAATTTTGTGATTTTCACAACTAATATAATACAATCTATCCATTTTATCTCCCAAAAATTGTTACCACACTAGCTAGTTAAGTATCTACTTACCAAGAACAAATGTTTCATGTCAGATTTACTCAATTCGGTCTCATCTTTGAAGTTGATATCAAGCAGCAAGTCCAAAACATCATTTTTTGTTGATATATCATTGTCATACAACGATGAGTTCGCTCTTCTTTGCAATCTTTTATCAATGATGCTATCGAAAAAAGCAAATAACTTGTCATAATAACGATTTGCGTCTGATACTAACCCTTGTAGGTCGAGGGATCTGAATATCGGAAAAAAGTCTGCTATATTAGGCTTCCCGCTACCTTCCATCAAACCCGAAATGACCTCTCTGACTTCTTGTGATGACTTTGAATCATATTGTGAGAAATCCATAGAGAATAACATGTTTGATAAGATGTTTAGAATCGTGATAAATACAACTTCACCTATATTTATAGGTTTTTCATTCATAGAATATTGACTAACATGGTCAACAAGTTGCTCTACCTACAAGTATATATAATCAGATGTTAAAAGGGCACTAGATATTTGCATTTGTATCAATATTAAGGGATAATCAAATGTCATAACTAAAACAATTCAGAAGAGTTGAAAAAAAATAGTGAATAGTATTTTGTATTTAATAACTGAAAATCGAAGTTTTTTTGAAGAAAATTATAAAAGGACTATAATTAATCTAATTAGCTAGCTAATCAGCTAATGAGAAATATAAACTATCAATAGCTATCAAAATATGCAAACCAGCCGTGCATAGACCAACAAAAGGGTATTAAAACTTAAATATATGCTATCCGATTCTAAGGACGCGGATCTACCTTAAAGCGAACGAGTTATGTGACCCATGGATTTTCGAAATTTTAGTAGGTGCAAAAATAACACCATACCAAATAAAAGTTTTCAAAACCATATCTTTATCGCTAAGGATGGATAGGTTGCTTTTAAAGTAGGGGCATAGCTTTTAAGGGGCCATGGTGGCCCCGGTCACCGCTGTTTTTTGCTCCGTAGGGTAAATTTTTCGATTTCGTCCGAAAATTTTTATATGTGTTAAGTCCCGTCACCCCCATAACTTAGTCCAAGCTTCGCCACTGTTCTGCTTCAATAGTGTTCACACTTTAATAAAACATCGTTATTGCCAGCTTTAAGGGGCCAGGGAGGCCTCGGTCACCGCCGTTTTTTCGCTCCGTAGGGTAGATTTTGATTTCGTCCGAAAAGTTTTATATGTGTTAAGTCCGATCACCCCCTAACTTAGCCCAAGCTTCACTACTGCTTTAAAGAGACTCTCACCTCCAATATCATAAGTATAAAGCAACATAAAAGAAAACATACTTATGGGAAAAAATAAATAAATACAATAAATGATAGGTAATAATGGTAGTCAAAATAATAATACGACAAATGAATCAATAAATGATAGGTAATAACAGTAGTCATTATAATAAACAGAGAAATAAAATAATAATAATAATAGTAGTAGTAATATTGATAATAATAATAATAATAATAATAATAATAATAATAGTAGTAGTAAAATGTAGAATAGCAATATAAAAATAAAATATTTCAATAATATAACATTTAGTACTTGAAAAATATATAAATACATAATCAAATTAAATGAAATAGAATAAATACAAAATATAGGGAATCCAGTAAAAAAAAGTTTCCAGACTCATACGTACCTTTTGCATGCGTAATTGTTCGCTACCATCTAGTCGTTGGCCAGAGAACAAGGCTTCCTGAGTAATCCTTCGTAGTTTTCTCCAATTATCTCCAACCGGGAGAAACACTACAGACTTTTCTAGGTGATTCTTCACACGAGCTGTCTCAGGGATCGAGCGGCTAGAGAACGATTGGTCATGTTTTTGAAAGAATTCTTTGGCCATGTCGGGTGATGAAACGACTATTGTTGTTTTACTTCCTAGCTTAAGTGACATTAAAGGACCGTAACGTTTAGAGAGTGCGGCTAGAGAGAGGTGGGGGTTGCTGCCAAGTTTTAAGAGGTTTCCTATGATCGGGTAAGGGTAAGGACCCGGTGGAAGCCGAGGGTCACGGCGGCCGGAGATGGTGTATACATAGATGAAAGCTAAAAGGGAAAGTAGCACGAGAAAGAAGGTTGCATTGTCCATGTTTTTTTCAAGGAGAATGGTACATGTTTTCTTATTAGCGTTTGGAATATATAGACAAGTAGACAGACAACCACGTACATGTACGTAGATCATATTGAAACAAGCCATAAAAAATAAAGAAAAGAAGGACCACTAACTAACTAACCTTACCATGATGACTAGTGCATAGGTGAACTAAAAATAAATATGTACCGTAATTACTATTACTAATATATATAAAAGAGAAGTTTGGCGACGCTAGACTATGATTGGTATATTTGGCAAGATTTCATTGGACCAAGTTTTTTTTTTCTTTTTTTGGTTTGTTTTTTGTTATAAACTTTGATAATTATATTTCTTATTATCTTTGTTATATTTGTTTTTTATTAGTTTAGTTCCAATACCAATATACCGTAACGGATGTGAAAAAAACTGACATAATTTGCGTAGGCTTAGGGCATTTTGTTTTAGTTATAGTACCGTAACGAAACTGATCGAATGACAAATCTTTTTTTTAGTCCGGTTTTATAACAAACGTGAAAAACCCAACCAAATTTGCATAGACTCACCGCCAGGGACCAACAACGCTCGGGTTTTACCAACGCTCGAGTTTCACCGACCAACGCTATCCCAATATTCCATCTCAATTTTTATAACTTTTTTTTTGTTTTAGTTTCCGTACAATAACACATGTAACAGAAACTGACCGAATTCACGTCAACTTACCGCCTCAACACATAGGACTTTAGCCTGTAGGTGAGATGTACAGTAGTTAGCCTATAGCCTGTAGGTGAGATGTACAGTAGTTAGCCTATTTAAGCTTGCAAGTTAGCTTGTTTAATGTTTTAAGATTTAACATTAGACTTTTTCTTGCGTACATTTTCCATCCATTTAAGTTTATTGTCTTTTTATTAGTTTAATTTACTTTTTTAGTCTTTACATATTGTCTTTATTTTTTATAATATTAACCTAACCTTTACCTCATAAACTTCTCATAAATCAAGATTTTGCATCATCTTTAGACACTCAAAAGGATATGTATAAGGACCATTCAAACATCTAGAATATGAAATATATGTAAGTGATTTTATTAAAACATCTAGGAAACTTGTTACTGTTGGAGTCTATTTGTTTATCCTAATAAAATTGAGAAATATAAAAAGGAAATATCATACATGAGGGTATTGAGGAAGTAGCCCACATGATAAAGATACGAGCTTTTTAGAGGTGAATTATCGGGTTTAATCCCAAGCAAGGTTTAATCTTTGTATGAATTAGAAATGAGTGGGGGTATGGTAAACATTTATGAGAAAAAAGCTTGTATAAATTAGGAGTAAACTACGGTTTTCGTTCATATGGTTTGTCCGAATCTGTGGTTTTAATCTAATAGTTGCAAATCTATGATTTTCGTCGATGTGGTTTCATTTCACTTGCAATTAAACCCGGCCCCACTAACCCTGCTAAGTCTGGTCATTAAAACCATCAGCGTGCCCCTCACGTGAGGGGTAGTTTTGTCCCTTTTCACCCTAAAATAAACCCCAACCCTAATTTGCAAGCCCCTTCACATGAGGAGTTGAGGTGTATTTTGAGAAAAAAGGTCAAAATTGCCCCTCACGTGAGCCACACGCTGATGAGTTTAACGATCAGACTTAACGGGGTTAGTAGGGTCGGGTTTAATTACAAGTGAAATGAAACCACAGAAACGAAAATCACAGATTTAAAACTATTAGATTAAAACCACATATTTAAACAAAACACTGTAAAAAAAATCACATCTTACTCGATTAGAAACGAGTGGGGGTACGGTAAATATTTATGAGAAAAAAAGTTGGTACTTTTGACTTTTTGAGAATATAAATACAGAAAGGCTAGGTCAAAAAGTGAATTGAAGGGACTTTCAACATCTTGGGGGACAACCTCAAGACGAGTATAAAGTGACAGAATCAAGCATCACCAAAAGGGCTCCATCTTTTCCTCTTCAAGAATCAATATTGCTCTCTTTTCACAAGTAAGAAAACAACCAATTAAAACTTTTATTCAATAAATCTTATAATTAATTAACTAAATCGACGGTAAAATCAAATCAATTTTGTTCTCTTGACCGGAAATTTTGGCTCGGTTTAGTTTATACCTAGTTTGAAAACAGCACCGAAGCGTAGCAACCACGGAACCTAACCACACCAAACACGAAACTGAGCCATATCGAAGTAATCGAACTTGTTTGAATATTTATTATAGGATTTATGACTTCAATTTGTTATATTTCACCCAAAAGTTCCGGGTCCAAATTTATAAGTGGCTAACAAAATTTGTAGGACCAAACTTTATGCCTTGGGCCAACCTTTTTTCAGGCCTAGTGTGACATTCGTCAATTTCGAGTCTTGTTTGTATTCGTTTTTGTATTTGTTTATTATGTAAACCGACCCGATTTGTAAACCGAAGCTTATGTTATAATCAAAATGATGGATTTATGTTACAATATTGTTTCACACTTGTTTGTTGGGTCTTGAAAACACCCTACCTTTATTTTTATTTTTATTTATTTATTCATCCACAAAAAGAAGAAAGAAACGAAAATTTTGTCCACCAATAACTGGGGCAGGACCCTAAACATCGGAGTGAATTAAAGAGAAAGGTACACCAACCCGTGTGTTGGTTGGTTTGTACGCTTGTCTATGACTTTTGGCAAATTTGTAAGTTTCACAGTTCGTCACATTATTAGAAAGAAACAACTTTGGAAATAAAATGTGTAAATAACCCGTAGATGGATGTCCCAATCTTCTGTGCCATAACCAAGCTGTTCGGTCGGAAGTTCCATGAGCAAGCATCACGGTACCCGATTGAGTCACTTCATCCACATAGTACAACCCTTGTCGTTCAGTGCCACGCCCAATGATCACTCCCGTCCTGATATCCTGTAAGATACAAAAAGTAGGATGCATTAGAACAGTGCAATTAAGCTCTTTTGTCACATGACTTATTGACAAAAGTTTATGTGATAATGCCGGAACGTAAAGATAGTTCGAAAGTTTCAAAGTTGGTGAGATTTCGATGGTTCCCCCTGCCCCTACATCCATTCTTCCCCCGTTTGTAGTTTGAATACATGTTTTTTGTGGTTTAGTCGAAGAAATAAAATCAGATAACTCATATGTCATTGTATCAGTTGCACCACAATCGAAAATCCAAGACTTATCTTGTTTTTAAAACCATATTAGCAATCCCACTTTGTGTAGGGTCTGTTTCAGGATTTTTCATTCTTATAGGGGCTGAAGTAGAAAATGATTTAATATTAACTTTGGAAGGATATCCTCAGACCCTATACCTGTGACCACCGGAGTGGAGTCTCTTCTTTTTCTTCCCAATCTGCACCGCTATACCACTAAAGCCAGTAGCATCATCATTGTTTCCCGTGGCGACGGCAGCTTTCCCTTTCTCCTGTCCGGTACCTTTGACCCCCTTCTTGTGACCACTCGGGAGATCTTGAAGCATTCTTCTTTGGTGTGTTTAGACATACGAGACCTGACCCTTCCAGTAGCAATAAGACCGGCTACCACCCCTACAGGTTCATCGTTTGCATTTGTATAGAGGATCTTCTGATGAGCCTCCTCCTTTCGCATATGCCTCTTCTGCAATGGGAAACGAATCCAATCCAAGTATCTCTCGTTTCATGGGTTCATACCTCTGATCTAAAGCATTCAAAACTGAAACAATTTTTGCTGGCGAGTGTCGGTTCAATATTCTGAATGAGCCATGAAAACACGATAAGATCGTCTTGTTCACATTGCTCATATACTGCATCGCTCTGGTCTAGAGGATCTACAGTTAGGTGTTTCAGCAAGCTTTTCGATCTTCCGCCTATGGCAACTCGAATCATTCGAGTCCATAGCGCGTAATTTTGGCTATCGAGTTTGAGGTTGATTTGTAGGTTGTCGGATAATTTTGGATTTTGAGGTTGGAGATTGAGGCCATTCTTAAACAGATTGTCCAGTTGGATTGATAAATCGGAACCTACGTGATCGTCTCCGGACATGGCAGCAGGTGTTCTTGAAAAAAATGGAGAAAAGGTTTAGCAGGCTGATCCTAGAACCAGAAACGCTGCTTTGATACCATGTTAGTAAGCATGAATTGAAAGTGAATAAAATTGTTTTTTATTTCTCTATTGATTACAATGATAAAAGGATCCATATTTAAACATTACAAAGGTCTAAACATGGAAAATAACTAATGACGGTGGCTGGAAATTAGGAGTTAAAAACGTGTCTTGGTCCTTAATTCTTGGAGGATGATGTTGACTAATCCCAATATTTATAAACCATAATCTTTTACATTTTTAACATGTAGCTGGTCATCGTTTAGGGTTTTTGGTTAAGTCTCTAAGCCTGTACATGAATGTGATTTTTCATGTGTAGGGGCTATTCACATACTGGATTAACACAAACTCACAAAGGTTCCAACATACAAGTTTAAACAAAAGTATGATGAACATATGGTTATGGGTACCTTGAACGAGTTGAACCAGGGCCAGTCCTTTGATTTCCTGGAAACAATCCAAGAGAAAAAAAAAAGGTTCGACATAGGGCTGCGATTTTCGTGCCAACATTAGAATTTAGAAGATGGACTATTAAAGAGTGGAATAGATATCTATTAGAACATAACAAGTCACCCGATTTCTTTGGAGAATTTGAAGGCAGGTTGTTTCTTCGAAGGATGTAGCCAGGATTCGATTATTCAAGAGTAAAGGCAGAGAATAATTTTCATGAGCTTGTAAGTGAAGAATTATGAACTGAAAATGCAGGTGGATTAACAGAAGAAACTATGTTAATTTGCACTACAATTACACTATGGTATATATATAATTACACTATTTGATTCTCACACTCAGCATGTTAATTTAATTTGTATTTGATCCAAACCCTATATATTTATATATAAACATATGTTTAGCTGATTTGGATAATATATATTGTGTCATAAATCTCGTTTATCGGTTTTTATTTTGTTTTATTCGGTAACCTGACGGTAATTTAAGAAACATTTGTTGTTTGAGTTATGTATTTTAGAAACCGATAGTATTAAATAATTGTTGCAATGACTCTTATAACTTTTCAAATTATCGAGTTTGGGTTTGTTTGGGTTAACCTAGTTCTGGTTTTGTATGGTTAAATTGGGTCGACCCCATGTTTTAAAATAAATAGGCACTGTTGGGCCTATCCCTAATCTTATCGGTTTCTACAAAGTCGTTGGGCCGAGCCCGTTAGCTATAATCTTGACGGTTCACGCCAAGCCCATCGATGCACGTTTCGCTCGACTACTCGACCAATATCTCACTTAGTATCTAACGATAATTTTCCTTTAAAAAACAACATTTCTAGCCATACATTCGGGGTTGTTGTAAATTAAAACAAAGCGAACCAACCCATTTAATCTTCTAACATTCTGCTACATAGTTCTCTTGAACCTAGCCCAAAACAATCGAGCCTCCACATTAAGCCCATAATGTTTGTCACATTACTAATTCATGTCTTAAACTTTAATACTTAATTGCATCCAATCTAGAACGTAAACATCCAATCTAGAACCTAAACAAAATTACAAAGCTAATATCGAATTATCCGTATAGAGATAGCATGACTGCACACAAGTACTTAATAATAGAATCAAGGATTACAAAATTATCTTGCTTAATAGGATAGGCAATAGGAAAGAAAACCATACATAGCATGTACAAACCGCGTGCAGTGCATCTATAAATAACACAAACAAATACAAGCAGTGGTATTATGCTAAGCTTATGCATAATAACCGGCTAAACGTGTCCGGAAAATACCTTCGTCGTGAAACATTTGGCGTCGTCGTAAACAAATTAAAAGAATTAAGTTGAAATTAAAATTACATTTAAAAAGTCATAGGAACAAAATCAAGTTGAAAAGCTTCTAGATACACTTCAACTGGCTCAATACAAAAATCTTTTTTTATGGACATGCTGAGATCCAAAAACGACGACATGATTGAAAATGTTTTTCAGCTCACCACTCAATGAATGCGCTACAATGAAATTAATGCAATATGAAGAACGCTACCGATGAATCATTCTTCTAGACCCAAAATATTCGCAAATTGTAGGTCCCGAGACGGGTGGATCTAACAACGAACGGCTTTGCTCTTGATAAACGCTCGAGACGGGTGCGGTAAATCAAACGACAGAACATAACATAAAGATAATATAAAGTATAGGAACGATCTCATTATCGGTAAAAGATTGATATATTAAAGAAACGAACCGACCCCACCCAAGGTGAGCTCCCCTTGGGTGGGTGATTTACACCTTACAAACCCACACACAAAACTTAACAATACAAAGTCCTATTTATAGCAAAATAATAACATTCTAGAAGATTTCCTCCGTTGAAGCTAAACGCGCGTCCCGAAGCTCTCGTTTCGTGTCCGGTTTTCCTCGCCGACATTAAATATTATCTTGACCATAAATATATAACGGGTTTCGTCATTTGATATCACAAGTCACTTAAGTTGGCCTTACAATCACCCCCTTGACTTGTGATCTCAAAACCTTGTCTCACCATGTCTCGTATCTTCACAAATTACCCGATAAATTGATGCCTCTTCATTTCAATTCACCCCCTCGAGGTATGATCCACCTATATTTAATCTTGAAGTAGTTCTCGCTTCTACGAATTTTAAGTTGTATATAGGCATGAGATGAGCTCGAATATCCACAAATCGATCTCGAATTACCAAATTCAATGATCAAGTGAACAAAACTTATTAATTCGTTCGAAGTTCACCTTTTGGATCCAACTTCTCAAACGCCTTAGAAATAACAAGCTTTGAACACGGTTATACAAGACGAAAAACCCGATCTGATTTGACTTTCTTCAGTTTGGTCAACCCGTCACCAATCTCCCTTCCAAAAACACCCCTCAAAATCTGCCTAAAACCAACAGTCGGAGTGTAAAAAAAATACATGGACCAGCAAATTATATGAGGACCAAACTTCTAAGCCCAACCAAATATTTAGAGCCCAAACAGATTTGAATAGGCCCAGCCCACTTGCTCTTATTAGGTCACGTTTGAAAGGAAGAATTTTGATGACAACAAACAGCCATCAACAAAAATCCACTGGTGACTTACGTCGGATCTCCGGCACCCATCCCTGCCACCCAACTCCAAGTCCACATCCACCATCATTAGCCAACAATCCCAGCCGCCAGTCTCACCAATCGGCGTCGGAAAACCGGACGCCACAGCCGCTGTCTCTGCCGCCGTAATCCACTTTTCCGGCCACCAAAACCAACTCCACTGTCACCGGTCACCGCCGCCGCATTTTCTTCTACATGTCATCCGGAAAAACGCAGCCACCACCACCACCGCCAGCAGTTACCGGCAAACCCCTCGATCACATCTTTATCCAACAGTTGCCACGATCAGAAATAACCGACGCTCACTCACATCGGAGTTTGATTTTTACATATTCAACCTCAGAATCGTCGCGGGGAAGGACCGTAGGGTCGCCGGATTTTCGGCATATGGCGGAACGGTTCCCGAAACGCCCGGATCGGGAACTTATAGATCCTGAACATCCGGATCTACAAAGAGAATGCTTCAAACACGCTTATTTCCCACTTTATTTCCAACTTTGTTTCTAGATCTTGGAACTTTATTTTCTAACTTCAACGGGTTTTAACGTCTCGGTTTGGGTAATAGCGGAAATAGAACCCGAATATCAAGAACAAAGTTGAATCATAAGATTCGACCCGCTCTGATACCAATTGTAGGTCCCGACGCGGGTGGATCTAACAACAATCTTTGGATCAACCGAACTTAGTGTTAGCGGAAATTACACTAAGTCACCTAAGTGGTCTCGGATCTTGAGAAGTTATTTTCGGGTTTTAGAGAGAGAGTGAAAGAGGAAACGGTTAGAGAGAGAGAGGAAAGAACTAGAGAGAAAGAGAATATGTGTAAGTTAGAAGTTTTTACAAAAAGTTTTTCTTTCACATAACATACTCCCTATTTATAGAGAAACATGCATGAGAAACATTTCATTATTAAATGTTCAATGAGATTGAGTGCATTATTTCCCTTAGGCCTATTTCCCTTAGCCCTTATACATACAAAGTAAACAATAAAGCCCAATACATACAAAAGTTCAATACAAATGACTAAATAAACAAAAAGGGACCTAACACAAATGGTGTTTCTTTCTTTCGCGATGGGACCCTGAACTTGATACCATTAACTAAATTTACTACAAATGAAGAAAAGATTGCACTTTTGGTCATGATCTTGCAATGTTACATGCTGACTTGTCTACGCATCCTTACTACCAAAAATGGTGTCATAGTGATCCTTCATCCTATTTGACAGAATAATAGTTAGGTTCCTCTATACACGAGTGTTAGAATTATCATGTTTGTAGGATGTAATCGTGTTGAACTGTGATATCGGTAATAAGCAGTTTTGTGAGAGATTGACTTTTTTTTTCTTAATCGATAAACATTTACTTTAAGAATACAGCTTTTTGTGGAATCAACTAATTACTACTAGATGAGCATGTCTTAAAACAAACACAATCCAGTAATGTTAATCGCATTTTATTTCTGAAACAATAAATTAAAAAACATGCATAAGTTTAAATTCAAATAACATCACAAAACATACCGTTTTCCAATTTAACAAATAGATGACGCAAATGATTTAAAGACGGTCATACTTTAACTGGAATGGCCATGAGTGGTGCATTTCTTGGAAGTGTGAGACCAAACTTTTCTTCCATATCCAAGTCTTGTGCTCTCATATTTCCTTCGAGCTTCCATTCAAAGTTGTAAACTAAAGAAGCCAGTACTGTGTGTAACTCCCTATGAGCAAGTATCAATCCTGGGCAGATCCTCCTCCCTGCACCAAATGGTATAAGTTCGAAATTTTGACCTCTATAGTCGATTTTAGCTTCCAAGAATCTCTCCGGCATGAACTCATTTGGGTTGGACCAAACTTTTGGGTCTCGCCCAATTGCCCAAACATTACAAAGGATTTGTGCGTCTTTAGGGACTATGAAGCCTTCGACCTCTACATCATGTATAGCTTGGTGAGGTACAAGAAAAGGGCCAGGTGGATGTAACCGAAGAGTTTCTTTTATAACAGCTTGTAGGTAAGGTAGTTGGGGGATATTATGTTCGTTTAAAGTTTTGTCATCATTATGCATGTGTTTCATAAGCTCCAACCGAGTTTTCTCCATTTTATTTGGGTTACGAATGAGTTCAGACATCGCCCATTCCAATGTGGCTGATAGTGTATCAGTTCCACCAAGAAACAAATTCTACATTAACGTAGCAAATTGTTATAATTAAAATAATATACAGACGAATTACGAATAACTAATTTTGTGATTTTCACAACTAATATAATACAATCTATCCATTTTATCTCCCAAAAATTGTTACCACACTAGCTAGTTAAGTATCTACTTACCAAGAACAAATGTTTCATGTCAGATTTACTCAATTCGGTCTCATCTTTGAAGTTGATATCAAGCAGCAAGTCCAAAACATCATTTTTTGTTGATATATCATTGTCATACAACGATGAGTTCGCTCTTCTTTGCAATCTTTTATCAATGATGCTATCGAAAAAAGCAAATAACTTGTCATAATAACGATTTGCGTCTGATACTAACCCTTGTAGGTCGAGGGATCTGAATATCGGAAAAAAGTCTGCTATATTAGGCTTCCCGCTACCTTCCATCAAACCCGAAATGACCTCTCTGACTTCTTGTGATGACTTTGAATCATATTGTGAGAAATCCATAGAGAATAACATGTTTGATAAGATGTTTAGAATCGTGATAAATACAACTTCACCTATATTTATAGGTTTTTCATTCATAGAATATTGACTAACATGGTCAACAAGTTGCTCTACCTACAAGTATATATAATCAGATGTTAAAAGGGCACTAGATATTTGCATTTGTATCAATATTAAGGGATAATCAAATGTCATAACTAAAACAATTCAGAAGAGTTGAAAAAAAAATAGTGAATAGTATTTTGTATTTAATAACTGAAAATCGAAGTTTTTTTGAAGAAAATTATAAAAGGACTATAATTAATCTAATTAGCTAGCTAATCAGCTAATGAGAAATATAAACTATCAATAGCTATCAAAATATGCAAACCAGCCGTGCATAGACCAACAAAAGGGTATTAAAACTTAAATATATGCTATCCGATTCTAAGGACGCGGATCTACCTTAAAGCGAACGAGTTATGTGACCCATGGATTTTCGAAATTTTAGTAGGTGCAAAAATAACACCATACCAAATAAAAGTTTTCAAAACCATATCTTTATCGATAAGGATGGATAGGTTGCTTTTAAAGTAGGGGCATAGCTTTTAAGGGGCCATGGTGGCCCCGGTCACCGCTGTTTTTTGCTCCGTAGGGTAAATTTTTCGATTTCGTCCGAAAATTTTTATATGTGTTAAGTCCCGTCACCCCCATAACTTAGTCCAAGCTTCGCCACTGTTCTGCTTCAATAGTGTTCACACTTTAATAAAACATCGTTATTGCCAGCTTTAAGGGGCCAGGGAGGCCTCGGTCACCGCCGTTTTTTCGCTCCGTAGGGTAAATTTTGATTTCGTCCGAAAAGTTTTATATGTGTTAAGTCCGATCACCCCCCTAACTTAGCCCAAGCTTCACTACTGCTTTAAAGAGACTCTCACCTCCAATATCATAAGTATAAAGCAACATAAAAGAAAACATACTTATGGGAAAAAATAAATAAATACAATAAATGATAGGTAATAATGGTAGTCAAAATAATAATACGACAAATAAATCAATAAATGATAGGTAATAACAGCAGTCATAATAATAAACAGAGAAATAAAATAATAATAATAATAGTAGTAATATTGATAATAATAATAATAATAGTAGTAGTAGTAGTAAAATGTAGAATAGCAATATAAAAATAAAATATTTCAATAATATAACATTTAGTACTTGAAAAATATATAAATACATAATCAAATTAAATGAAATAGAATAAATACAAAATATAGGGAATCCAGTAAAAAAAAGTTTCCAGACTCATACGTACCTTTTGCATGCGTAATTGTTCGCTACCATCTAGTCGTTGGCCAGAGAACAAGGCTTCCTGAGTAATCCTTCGTAGTTTTCTCCAATTATCTCCAACCGGGAGAAACACTACAGACTTTTCTAGGTGATTCTTCACACGAGCTGTCTCAGGGATCGAGCGGCTAGAGAACGATTGGTCATGTTTTTGAAAGAATTCTTTGGCCATGTCGGGTGATGAAACGACTATTGTTGTTTTACTTCCTAGCTTAAGTGACATTAAAGGACCGTAACGTTTAGAGAGTGCGGCTAGAGAGAGGTGGGGGTTGCTGCCAAGTTTTAAGAGGTTTCCTATGATCGGGTAAGGGTAAGGACCCGGTGGAAGCCGAGGGTCACGGCGGCCGGAGATGGTGTATACATAGATGAAAGCTAAAAGGGAAAGTAGCACGAGAAAGAAGGTTGCATTGTCCATGTTTTTTTCAAGGAGAATGGTACATGTTTTCTTATTAGCGTTTGGAATATATAGACAAGTAGACAGACAACCACGTACATGTACGTAGATCATATTGAAACAAGCCATAAATACATAATCAAATAATAAAATGGTCAAAAGCACATGCCGATAGGACATCAGCATTAGAGGTCAAAGTCTATGTGCGATGAACACAAAAGCCAATCGTAACGTCCTGAAAATTTTGAGCAAATTTTCGTCAACTTTAAAAAGTTGAAGGACTCAAAAATATTTTCAAAATATTTACTTTAGAATGAGAAATAAGAAAGTGAGTTTGTTCAATATTAGAAAAAAAAAAAAAGTAGAGTCATCTCACATTAGTACAAAAAGGAAGTGAACTTGTCCCACATAAACTTTTGAGCTAGTTATAAAGAGTAAGGCTCACAAGAAACTATTCTTATATGACAAAACACACTGAGCTATCTCAGCAAGGGTGTGAAACACCCGATGCTCGAGCAAAGTGCGATGGGCGCAATATGATGCTTTAATGACGCACTTTGCACTTAGTATTTTTGTGGAAAGGAACTAAAATGAAAAATTAAAAATTTTCTTCTTGTTGCACTAAGAGACGAACTAGGGAACAACTCGAGGATGGGCGATGCGACGTAGCTCTTAAGCAAACCAGACATGTGTCGCGCCATGTGACGACACAAGGCACAATCTAGTGCCGAGTCATCAGCCACGCATCAATACCCATGCATCGCGCTACGCGATGGGTCATGTAACTTCGTGTCGCGTATCGCGACCAACCTAGAAACAGGCTATAAATGGGGGGGGGGGCGAACATGGTTGTTCTCCACACACTCCACTCCTATGTTTTCAATGCTCAAGCTTTGGCGTTTAACTCCAAGTATCCGTGTAAGGTAGATATTCCGCTTAAGTTATTATTTTATTATATTGTCTTAACACCTTGTCAGGGGTATAGCTCAAAACATGATCAACTTAAGTATAAACATAGATTTTCATGTGCAAAGGTTATAGTCAAATTAATGTTTCTTTATAACCAAAGAAACATAAAGTTTTACATGCAAGAGATATAGTCAAATTGATATTGGTTCTTGAAAAAGAAACCTAACATTAATGTTTCTTCATGAAGAAGAAACGTAGCACATAAATTGTAAAGAAACAAAAGGACTAAAAGTCCAAATGTTTTATTAAGGTTAAATCTATGCAAAATACACTAAATGTCTGAAGCTAGATCACTAATCTAGTTATTTACAAAAGGTTATACTCGTACTATAGGTCGAGGTAACGTTCAAGCATAAATCAGTGAGACACACTGATCATAAAAAAGGGGAATACGCTCAAACTTTTATAACTCGTTAATCGAGTCATTAAAAGTTTACATGGGATTATGTGTTCCTAAAACTTTATAAGTAATAGTAATCGTTAGCCCTCAGGCTATTGTATATGTTCATTTGGATCCTTACATATAGGGTAAGTCGGTGGGCACACCGCACCACACGTGATCATTCCTCTGCCACGTTGGGCGGAACAAAGTAATATTCGAGTGGGGAATGATCTTGTATATATTGGTAGTTGCTAAGTACTCGAACGTTGTGGTGTTTGCTGAACGGTTTTGAGTTGAACTTGAATTTATAATAGTAAATTTAAAATTTTAGTACTTGGTTATTCTCTTTGCCATGACTGGCCGGTCACAAGATACTCGTAAAGAATAATTAAGTATATAAAATTTTTTAGTGTCAACATGTTCACCAGCATGTGTTGTTGACGTATTTTATAAATTGTTTTACAGGTAACCTAGAATATGATATGATGGTGGTCATAGCCAGTAGATGATCTAATGGCTCAAATGCTTTTATATTGTAAAAGATGTAAATTATGGTCTTCCTAGTAAACACTTTTTGTATCAAATGCCGAGTATTAATTCCCAAGATTTTGAATATAATATTATAATAAATGAAAAGATTTCCGTTTGCAACCAATACTCTGATATATTTACAAAACAGATACCAACTATTGGTTACACTACTAGGCCCTAATACAACATTTATTACTTTTCAAACCCGAAAACCAGTCCAATTTAAAATTTATATATATATATATATAAGGGTGGGATCTAGAGAAAACTCCTCTTAAAGAGAGAACTAATAAAAACTATTTTTAACTTTTCTTTAAAAAATATTTTGTGATTTTTTTTCTTTCCTCCTTCTAATAAGATGATATTGTTCCTAAAAAAACGGCGATGAAGTGCATATGTGCACTAATGTGTATTGCATATATACAATAGTGTTTTATTGCATATAATACAACACAATTGCATTATACAACACAATTGCTTTACACAAACACACTATTGAATATATATGTAAATACAAACACTAATAATTGTACTCAAAACAAACTATTGTATATACGTAATACAACACTAATGCACATATGCACTATATTTGTCACACCCCGGCTCAGGGCCTGGGCGTGACACCCAACGTTGGTACCTGTTTTGAAAATATATTAGAGTTTAAGGTTGTAAAGCGGAAGACTTTAATAAAATATTATTATATTTAAAAGACAGGATTTTAAAACACCCGTTAATTTGTACATAAGTGTTTGGATTACAAAACCATGTTTCACATTATTTCGTTTATAAAACATCCATTGAGCCATCAGATCGTCTAACGGCTACCCTTCTTCTTCTCCAAACACCTATTCTCCATTACCTGTAAAACAGTTATAAAAATACGTCAGCAACACATGCTGGTGAACACGCTGACACAAACATTTAAGTTACTTAGTTATCCCCTCGGGTATCTTATGACCCAGCCCATCGTGGCTTAGGAAATAACCAAGTTAAATATACTATTATAAACCTCTAGTTATACTTGAAACCTCTCGGCGAAACCGCAGCATCGAGGTCTTAGCAACTATCAATATACACGAGATAATCCCCTCTCGGACATTACGTAGGTCCGGCCCAACGTGGCGGAGGTATTAGCAAGTGTGGTGCGGTGTGCCCATCGTCTACCCACATATGTAAGGATCCAGACAAACGTATACAATAGCCTGAGGGCCAGCATTACTTTTGTTTATAAAGTTTTAGGGATATAATCCCATGCAAACATTCAAGATTTTGTTTTATAAAAAGTTGGACGTATTCACCTTTCTTCTCGGTTGGTGTTTCTCACTAATTTGTCTTGTTACCTCGGACCTATAGTACGAGAATAACATTTTATAAGTACTAGATCAACGATCTAGCTTCAGACCTTTAGTCCGATTGCATAATCTTTACCTTGACATTTTATCTCTTTATAAATATAAGGACCTCTAGTCCTTTCTTGTTAATCACCTATAAATCTTTGTTTCTTCTTCGTGAAGAAACATATATTTCAACTTTCTTTTATTATAAGAAATACTTAATAAAATCTTTATATATAATAAAGAAGTATTATTTTATCTATAATCTCGACTTTATGGAATCTTATTTCCACTTTATAAAATCAAAGTACAGGTTATATCCTTGACGGGTCTAAGCCATTTATAATATAATAATCGGGCAGAACCCTTACCTTGAATGGCTTATTACTCGAAACGCCTATGCTCTACTTAGACCGCACTTCTACTTGGACCGCACTTCTACTTGGAGAGAGGTTGAGAGAGAGTAACAAGCTAGAGTTATGGCACGCATTTCGAGGTAAGACTTATCGGGATATAGCCATATCGGGGTCGTGGCAAGCTTATTGAGGTTAAGTATGTGTTTTGGAGTGTGAGGATGAGTGAGGACAACCCCCATGGCCGGTCTATTTATAGAAATTTTTCTGCATCTTCGCGTATTGCGAAGATGCACTAGCTTCGCTGAGTCGCCGCGTAGGCTTGCCACGTGTAGATGCAAAATTTAATTCTGTTCATTTTTGGTCCCTGATCTTTTGGTAACTTGCCATATCTTGATTTCGTCTCATCATCCAAAATTACAAAGGCGGCTCTTAAGCGGCGATGCGAGCGTGCGAAGTGCGCCATCAAAGCGCCACATTGCGCCCATCGCCCTTCACCCGAGCCCGTGCGCGTCGGGTGCTTCGCACCCTCCGCTAGGACTAGAGATAGTGATTGGCTACTTAAGAACATTATTATGGAATGTTCTACCCTTATAAAAGTGCTTAATATTTCTTTCTTCTTCCGATGTGGGATGGAGTATCCTTACTTCATTCCCTTAATGTAAACTACTTCCGTTCTTTGTCTTATTTTTCTCTTTACTTTTACCATGAATATACTTAGTCCCTTAACTTTATTATTTGTCAAAAATTGTCCAAAAATTTTCGTGATGTTACAATATTGTTTTTTTTGGTATTTTTGTATATAATATAACACTATTGCACTAATACAATACAAAAAATTGCATATATACTATTCAATATTATTGCACATATCAAAATACACACTAGTGCACATATGCAATAAAAAAAAGTCGATGTATTGCGTATGTGCACTACAACGAGTTTTTTTTTATTTTTTTTTATATTTTTCGAGTAAATGGTAACAAAATATAAGAATAATAGAAAAAACGGAAATTTAAAAATATTTTTTTTAATTAAATTAAAAATATTTCCTTATTAGTTTTCTAGTTCTCTCTTTAAGAAAGAGTTTTCTCTTGATCCTTTTTCTATATATATATATATATATAAAGTCTTTTTCATGCATTTTATGTGATATTAGTAACTTTATTTGTTTTTACAATTGTATTCGTTAAACTAACTTGTCTAGCTATTTGATGTATTTTGTTCATCGAGGATTCACATTTTATCGATCGTTCGTTTTTCTATTCGTTTGTTCAATTAACGAAACTCCGAGGAGTAAAGTGTATCTTTATTCAATTCCCAAAGTTTACGGGTTTAGTGCGAAGATATCCAAGTTTTATATTATATTCCAAGTTTTATTCATTTATTAAAGTTCAAGGTTCAAAATGTAAATTGCATTTATTCCTCTGTTTTAAAGAAAATACCAAAGTTTAGGGACTAACTTGTAAAAACTATATTAATTGTGTTTTTAAAAGATCCTTGAAACTTGAGGGGTAATTTGTGTAACTTTATTTAAATTATATTATTGTTATTATAATATTAACCCAACCCAGCAGCAGCCGACCCCCCCACGTTACGTTTTTTCGGCTGGGATCCGGCGACCGGAAACGGATCTCCGGCGTCTCGTTTGCCCCATTAAATTGCCGCTTAAACTCACTAAAAGCTCGTTAATCACTTAGACGATAACGGTAAGCCATAAACATCGATAATTAACTGATATTAGCGTCCATAAACCTGCAATTATTTCCGGAAACCGCCAGATTGTTAATGAAATAGCAATAATCATCATTTAACTCAAAACGTTCAGATTAATCCTATAAATAGCATCTAAACAATCTTCTAAGCCTGCTACAACCATCTTTTTGACATAAAACACTCTCTGTATCTCGAATTTAATCCGTCAAAGCTTGTTTTCTGGCGACCATGGTTCTTTATCGATTCATAACCATTACAAGTAATATGTATGTTCGTTTTTCAATAAGAACCGAAACCTCTAACATAATCCTATCAAACATGGAACCAATTAAAAGAATTGAAACATTAGGGTTTGATTGTAGAAGATGAACATGAGTGCTTATTCTTAACAGAAATAAGCAACTAGTTCAACTGGTTAGTGCTTTCAGTTGTGCTTGTTAAGACCCGGGTTTGGCCATCTTGCTTTCATTTTCGTTTAAACCACTTTTCTTTTATTATATTTAACCAAAATAAATTATTAAAAATTAATATAAATCAAATACAATTATTTTAAATTAAATAAAATTTGTTATAAATTATTTGTATCACCCTTCACTGAAAAAAACAACTTTTTGTTTCCTTTAAGTTCGTGAAACCCGATTAATATTATATCATTGTTTTATTTCGTTAATCTTTATAAATACGCTAACATAATCATATTCGGAAGTAAAGTTATATTTTAAAACCGGTGATTCATAAATATAATAAAATTCCCTTATTAAATAATATATTTTTAGTTGAAATAATATTTCGTTAAACCATTAAATTTTATTTATAATTATGTTACTTTAAATTAATTCATTAAGTTTTTAATTCGTTAACCTTAATTCAACAGCATAATTAATTTTCGAGATATGACCCGTAAATACCATATCTTTCATGTTAAGTTATAATGTTAAATAATACAAATCGTTAAATTTCGTTAAAACTTAAAAATAATATTTATTATATTATTAAATGCCATCAAATGCTAAAAAATATATTAAAATAATGCAATATCCTGTTAGACCAATTATATATAACTTTTTTAATCCTGATAATCAGATTTTGTTTTTTTTTTTGTTTTAATTATAGTTCAAGAAGTTCAATCGTTTCGGATTCTTTAACGAAATTTCGATTGTTTCGGTTTCGTTATTGTGCTATCGGCCTTTATTACAAGTTCATCTTCGATTTCGAGGTTTCAGTCGGTAAAAAAATATAAAAAGTTTACACAAAAGAATATAAAAATTAAAAATTACATTTATTCAGTCTGTAAAAACCAATTGGTGGTAAAACCAAACATTGTTATTCTTGGGCGTTGAGGTGCTAACCCGATGTGAATTCAGTCAGTTTCAATTACATTCATTATGGAACCAGAACTAAAGCAAAAAGTACATATATAAAAATTGAGGTGGATAAACGACGTGTTATCGATTGATAAAACTCGGATGTTGGTCAAACCTAAGAGTTGTCAATCCCAGATGTTTAGGTGGTGAGTCTACATGAAGTTGGTAGCATTCTGTAACATCACTACAGTACATAACCAAAATAAATAAAAATAATAATTTGAAGGTCAGTCAATTTCTGTTTCCGTTACATTCATAATTAAAATAACAAACAAAAAACATTTTATTGACCAGTCAGGTGATGCATGTTGGACCAATAAGGTTTGTATGGCACCAAACTTCAAACTTTAATATATATATATATATATATATATATATATATATATATAATAACTATTTATTAACAATAGAGATTATAAAGAAAACATAAATTGACGGAAATAAGAAACATACATATAAAGGCCACTCAAAAGTAAGTGACAGTAAAAAATAGAATAAATAAATAACTATGAGGCGAGATTTTTTAAGTTCTCGTTGAGGTGGCAAGCAAAAAGTAATTGGCAATATTAATAAGTCAATGCTCATTTTGGTAAGAGATTATGGAAATGACTATTTTTATAATTAATTAGGATAGAGTTAGCGTGATATATGGTTAAAAAATAAAAAAATAAAATAAATTTAATAATATACAAGACAACAAACTTTATAGTTTTATAAGATATATGTAACAATAAATAAAATTTTACAATTCATAAATACATAAAAACTCTTTGAATACAACATTAGATTAATGCTTAAATGCTTAATATTTGTTAGTATTAACTATAATTGAATTAACAATATATCATTTATAAATCAAGAAATCTAATACAATTAACACTTAAGTGAAGTTGGTAGGCATCTTGGATTTGAAACTTAAGATCTTAGGTTTGAGACTTGTATCACACACTAATTTATTATTTTAAATTTTACAAAGTCTAGCCACGGGTTATAACATAATTAAATAGATTCGTTTTTTTTATGAAAAACTAGGTCATTAAAGTATTAAACGGATTCGTGTCTTACATAACATATGCATGACCTCCTTCCTATACGGAGGTCTATGCTAGGTAGATACTAGATAGATTTTCCCTTTTCCAGCACGTGGGCATATTTTATTCTTTTATGATATGGCTTTTCATCTTTTAACCAATTAGGTGTAACTTGTGGCCAGCCTTTACTTAGCATCCGACAAGTTTGGTATAACTCTTTTTTTTTGAATGTTAATGCTTTTCCTCTTACTATTTATAATATACCACCATTGCCAGGAATCGAACCCTGGACCTCTCATCCAAAGGTCAAAGCCTTTACCATCCCATCAAAATGGTGATGGCAAGTTTGGTATAACTCGTGGCCTACGTCAATACACAAAGAATTATTACATTCACATAATGAATGCAAATTCTAGAATGGTCCGACTCTTGGATTGAAAACATCAAAGATACAAGCTCTATTGCTCTAGCTCTAGAATGGTTAAACTAGGTTAATAGCTGTATTACACACGAGTAGAAAATATAAATAACATAAATTATATATTTGTTACATATTTAAATAAATTACAAATGTTTGATTTATATAAAACAGATAATTTTACATTAATCTTATGCTTTTTATTTATAATAAATTGCAGGAGTACAAACTAATGATAGTAATAGTCATGTGATTTAGCAATTGAACCCTTAATTAATTTATTAGAAAAGTTATTATTCTTTGGTGGATAAGTAATAACATGTACGTAACAATAACTCTTATAAATTACATACAAAGGAGCAATTAAAATGTAATTATGCAAAATAATGTTACAAATAATTATTAAAATAAATAACAAATCCATGCAAAGATAATAAAGATTAATGACAAAATATTTACAAGCTTGACTAAGTAGTTTGGTGATGTTTGATCTGTCATATAAAAGTATCCCTGCTAGCCAAAAATATGTCAAACAAATAAAAACGTATAATAAACCATTTAAGCTTTTAAATATTTATGAAAAATGTGAACTTATATCTCTTCACAACGCCTTTTCTTTAATTCAATACCATTTGCCAAGATTCGTTCCTCATATTAGCAGCAGTTATAAATCTAAAATTAAAAACAAAGTAACTTTACGTTTAGAGTTTGAAACGAACCAGATTAAAAAATAATTAATTAAAAATAAAACACTATAATGAAATACAACCAGTTGGTTCCTAAATCCCACATTAGATAATTTTTATCCAAAATTCCAATTATAATTGTTGGGTCCCCAAGCCTAAATTATATTGTATGTGACTGAATCATAGTAATAGCATCCACTATAATTTCATGTCACAGTATCATACATAGGGTGTTCAACATATTTGAAATGTAAAAAAAAAAATCATTCGGTTACTTTAAATAATGTGGTCAAATTGCTAAGTTTACTATCCTAAAAAAATAACAAATACAAAACATTAATCTAAAATCAAACCAACAAATGTAAACATGAGAGAACAGACTTGCTACAAACGAACATTTGGAAACGCTCAACAAACCCTGGTGTTCAGGAACAACATAATCTTTACTTCTGTCAAGAAATTGATCAGATTGATATCGCACCTAAAAAACAAAACGTTTTAATTTTAAACAAATAATGCTGTTAATTACAAGCATGAACATGGTTTGGCATACATACCTTTCCAACATAATAATCAGTTAAATAGTTTGAGAATAACATATTCTCACACAAAAGCAACAACACACCTAGTACCCTACTGGACTTGCGGACGCAAACGAATTTTCCTTGAAAACATAACTTAATCTGTACCTTTAAAATTAGTTAAATGAGATATGCTCTGATCTACAACGAAAGAAATATTGCGTCTAAAGGGGTAAATGTCAACACTATCTTAGTCAACCTCATAATCTTACAACGGGCTGTATGGTTGACTTTACCCACATAAATTTTTTACCCATTTCTATATATATTTAATATGTTGACCAACCCATTATAATTATAATTATAAATCAGTACAATTGAGGAAGTTGGTGCCACAAAGAGATTTTTATTATTTTAGCTTATGTATATGTTATCATGGTTTTGACTTTCATCAAATATGTTTGTGTGCCCGGATGGTTATGTCGTTAAATGTTTGTGCCGTTACCATTTGGAATGCATGTTCAAGGATTTGGAGGTGTAAACCTTAGCAATTTTTTTCTGTCAATTTTTAGGTGGGTGTCTACTTAGCAATTTTTGACGTCAACTTTTTGGTGGGTGTTTAAGCTCTTTTTACCTTTGACGCCCCGAATATTTTGTTTTTTTTATTTGTTTAATTCCGATATCGTAACGAATGTGACAGAAGCTAAGAGAATTCGCGTAGGCTTACCGCCTAAACGTCCGGGACCGACAACACTCGGGTTTTATCGACCGACGCCACCCCATTGGTCCACTCCATTTTTAAATTTTCCCCTATTTTAGCTCTGGTACGGTAACAAATGTAATTGACACCAACCGAATTCATGTCCAGTTACCTCCACGATGACGCTTGGATTTTACCAACTTGCGCCGGGCACAACACTAGTTGGACATAAACAAGATGGATTTATATACATCGATCTTGACTGCAATAAAAGTAAACATGTCAAATTACCACCAATGCTTCAAGTAGTCAAGTAGATAATAATTTTTTGATTGTTTATGTCTATATACTTTGGGATATAACATAACTCAAATCGACCCGTTTAAATAAATTTAAGATTATGTCTTCACTGAGCTCGAGATTTCATACTTGTCCGTTTTTTTATATGAAGGGTAATTTAACGAACACCAAAATTGCCTAAACATTTCATTTTAAATGGTAAATGATAAAATAAAAGATGATCATCATGGTAACTAATAAAATAAGGAAATGTCATAAAATAATATTGAATATGAGGGATAGTGTTACCCTATTTGTGTACGTATTATTGAGCTTGCTAGCCTCGTAGATCAAACATTCAACCCTCTGCTGTAAAAAGGCCACAGGCCAGTTGATGACATTCAAAATTCTTTCATCCTAACAAATTTCTTAAACACCGCTATAATTGATATTTCAGTTACTATGCCACTTTCCATCAAGACCTCAAGTTTAAGGCCAGGGGATCTTGAAAATTTTGCAGTTTTTTTACTCCTGCAATCACAGTTAAATGCAAAAAATAAGTTCTAAGACACATATTTGCCTAAGGAGTAAGGATTGAATCATTAACAATTAAAACAGAAATACAATTAGAGCAAACTGTATCATGTGAAGTTGGACCAAAAAGGACAACACCTACATGTCTTGCTAACAAAATGCATATTTATTTAGCTTCCTAACAAGCTAAGCAAATTACCTTAGAAACATTTAGTGGGCTCGTATGGCGGATGAATGATAATCATAAACAGGATGGATTATATACAAGAAGTGTTCATGGGTTAATATCATTTAAAAAATTAATAGCTGTAATGTTACAATTTACGGAATGTTTGACCAATCATTTAAAAATTCAACTTCAATTCAAATTTGAAAGTTTAAAAATTTTAAATTAAAAATTGTTTTAGAAATAATAAATTTTAGGCATGGTAATTTTAAACGATATAGAATGTTTAACCAGACATTTATAAAGTTCAGCTTTAACTTAAATTTGGAAGTTTAAAATTCAAAATTGATATCGTTTTAGAGACTATAAATTTTAATTGTGATAATGCTACTCGTTATGGAATGTTTGACGCTTGATTTGCAAAATTCACGTTTAGTCAAATTTGGAAGTTTTAAAATTTAAAATCGTTGACGAAAATAAATAATGAAATACATCGAATGTTTATATTGTTAATATGTTATCATAAAATTAACTAAAAAAGACGATAATCACAAAGATTTAACATTGTTACCTTCAACTGAAGTCATATGGATTGAAAATGAAACGGAAGTGGAACGTGGATTAGGATTGACCGTAAAGAACAATGTCTTCTTTTTTAGTTCCATAACTTTCTTCAAGACATTTTTAAATAGCTTCAATATCTGCATACGGATTATTCTCACTTGTTTGTACCAAATGAAAATCATTAACTTCTTAATGAATGCAAGAACTTGATATCAAGAACTTAATTGAGTCATACTGGCAAGGAACCTTTGGTTACCAGTGTCGTGTGTTTACATTTGTTGATGCCTAAGATTTGACTAGTTGGTTAACCAGATTCGGTTGTTAATAATTAATCTATTAAATAACATGACATTGTTGTTTGTTACATGTTTGAACCTCGGGTGTGATTTGTTCTTGTTAATTGATTAAAACTTGACTAATTGATTACTTTATTTTAAATTCAAGTAATTGCTAGTATGATCAGCACTCCAATTTGTTACTTCATAATGTTAGAAATTAATTGCGCGTTGCACTAACTACATACTCCTCGTGGTTCGACGCCCTACTTGCTCTAACTCATTTAAGATGACTAGGAACACTTATTATAATTTTTTATTAGACCGCGACAATCTACATCAATAATCTTGATTTAACATATTAACGATGTTAAATATCAAAAACCGAAAAGTAGAGGGGGTGAAACGAATAAAGAGTTTAAAGATAAAACTAGATAAAGATTAGAGAATAGATTAAATAGTCTAATTATTGTTAAGATATAATTATTAGAGGTAGAGATAGAGGTTATTTATTAATTGTTTGAGTAGTATTAGTAATTAGCGTTGGTGTAGGAAAAGAGTTTAGGTTAGTAATTAGTATAAAAAGAGGTGTATGCCGGTCATTGTACGTGGTACGGTTTTTTTTTTTATCTTAATAAACATATATAATAGAGTCGCGTCCCGGAGTTGGGTCACAAAAATCCATTATTATTTTGTGTGATCGGTCCAATTAAATCCAACACATCACTCTTTACTACCAGCATTCTCATCTTCCCAAACCATCTCTACTTTTCCTGAACATGTGACCTCAATTTAAAGTTACACCAACACCATGTTAATTGTTAAAATTAACGTACATCACGTTTACTAACTTTTCCATTTTTATTTTTAATCAATATGCATATGTATATGTAGGTATATGAGTTAACTAGATTTTATGTCCCGTATTACCGGGATTGTTTTACATTATTCGTTTTTAATATTTATATATGTATATTTGGATTTTAATTTTATTTATTGTAAGAAAATTAATAATTAATATACTTGAGGTTTGATGATAAAATGGTTTCACAAATAAGTGATATGTCGGTTTAAAATCTATCTGGGCTTGGTAATACTCATTACACGTTTATTTTCTTTATTATAAAATTGTTTCTTAATCATAAATAATATCTTTTTTTTAAATAAAATAGGATATTAATTTTTAGTATATCCCTATTTTATAGGATTTTCATATCAAATATTTTATGAGATTAATTTTTAATATAATAAGATGTTATAACCCGTTTAAGAGCTATCTGGGTTTGGTGAGAGCTTTACCCATGAACTCGGGTCAAATGCGTAAGAACCTTAATTTACAAATAAAGCAATCTGATGGCTTGAGAGAATGGTTGTTTTACATTTTTTGTTTTTTAATATTTATTTTTTGGATTTTAATTTTCTATATTGTAAGAAAGTTAATAATATATTTAGGTTTTGATGATGAAAGAGTTTCATAAATAAAATGATATGTTATAACCCGTTTAAAAGCTATCTGGATTTGGTGACCCATGACCCGCTTATGTTTTTTACTATAAAATTGTTTATTAATTATAAATAATATCTTTTTCTTTTTAATTGGATATTAAATTTTAGTATATCCCTATTTTATAGGATTTTCATATCAAATAATTTGTAAGATTAATTTTTAATTTAATGAAATGTTATAACTCATTTAAGAGCTATCTGTTTTTGGTAAGACCCATACCCATGAATTTGGGTTAAATCAATGAGAGGCCTCCATTTAAAAATCAAGAAATCTGATGGCTTCCATAAAAGGGGGGGAGCATCCACATCACGACACATAGGATTTTTGGGTTTTCGTTTATATATTACATAAATTGCTTAACTTCTGTTAATCTTGGCAAGTTCAATACAAACAAGTCACTTTAGATAATAAAGTACTTCCAAAAGGTTACCGTTGTATCTATATGCAAGATAAATGCCATAATGCCACGATAAATTGACTTACAAACAATATTTATCAGTTTTTTAATAGTATAAATATATGACATTATATTATTATTAAACTTACTCAAATTAAATTTGTATGAAATGAACATTAAAATTTACTTTTCATACAAACATACAAATTGTTATGATTTTGAGATATAATATTATCTAAGAACGAATGTGGATAACATGACATCGATTCTTTTATTGACATGGCTCTTTGGAAAACTATTGTTTTTCAATTTAAATTATTTTTGAAATTTTGATTTAAACTCTCATTAATATTTCCAATTGTAATCAATTATATAAAATATTAATAAAAGGACTAAAACTAATACAAAGATGATTAGGGGCAAGCCAGCAACACAGTCATACGAAGTTACAAACTAATAACATGTCAAATTGTGGGGTGATTGTGAGGATAAATTATTGGTCTAATTATTAAAAAAAAAGTTCAAACCGTTCAACGCATTAGTCTGTCATGCCTGCTTTTTCTTTGGATGACCAACAACCATAGAATGCCTAGATACTTCATATGAGATGACTCAATGGAAAATGGTCACCGCCAGCTAGTCCAACCCAGCCATACAGAGTCCTTAAGCGCCTCAAAGTTATCTCCAATTCCGGGGAAAGCCCAGCCAGCTGTAGGCCCACTGGTGATAAAACCCGGGCGCCTTCAGAATCAAGTTGGAGGTCACAAAGATCCCAGTCTTTCTTCATTGAGCCACCCATGTCCTCCCAAAGTGATATAAGTGAGGATTGAACTTGGGTCTCCATTAAGAAACGCATATTTTTATCACTACGCCATATTGAAAAGAACGACCGTCACGCCCGCTAATTAGATGCCTGTAGCCTGTAGGTGAGATGTACAGTAGTTAGCCTATTTAAGCTTCCAAGTTAGCTTGTTTAATGTTTTAAGATTTAACATTAGACTTTTTCTTGCGTACATTTTCCATCCATTTAAGTTTATTGTCTTTTTATTAGTTTAATTTACTTTTTTAGTCTTTACATATTGTCTTTATTTTTTAAAATATTAACCTAACCTTTACCTCATAAACTTCTCATAAATCAAGATTTTGCATCATCTTTAGACACTCAAAAGGATATGTATAAGGACCATTCAAACATCTAGAATATGAAATATATGTAAGTGATTTTATTAAAACATCTAGGAAACTTGTTACTGTTGGAGTCTATTTGTTTATCCTAATAAAATTGAGAAATATAAAAAGGAAATATCATACATGTGGGCATTGAGGAAGTAGCCCACATGATAAAGATACGAGCTTTTTAGAGGTGAATTCTCGGGTTTAATCCCAAGCAAGGTTTAATCTTTGTATGAATTAGAAATGAGTGGGGGTATGGTAAACATTTATGAGAAAAAAGCTTGTATAAATTAGGAGTAAACTACGGTTTTCGTTCATGTGGTTTGTCCGAATCTATGGTTTTAATCTAATAGTTGCAAATCTATGATTTTCGTCGATGTGGTTTCATTTCACTTGCAATTAAACCCGGCCCGACTAACCCTGCTAAGTCTGGTCATTAAAACCATCAGCGTGCCCCTCACGTGAGGGGTAGTTTTGTCCCTTTTCACCCTAAAATAAACCCCAACCCTAATTTGCAAGCCCCTTCACATGAGGAGTTGAGGTGTATTTTGAGAAAAAAGGTCAAAATTGCCCCTCACGTGAGCCACACGCTGATGAGTTTAACGATCAGACTTAACGGGGTTAGTAGGGTCGGGTTTAATTACAAGTGAAATGAAACCACAGAAACGAAAATCACAGATTTAAAACTATTAGATTAAAACCACATATTTAAACAAAACACTGTAAAAAAAATCACATCTTACTCGATTAGAAACGAGTGGGGGTACGGTAAATATTTATGAGAAAAAAAGTTGGTACTTTTGACTTTTTGAGAATATAAATACAGAAAGGCTAGGTCAAAAAGTGAATTGAAGGGACTTTCAACATCTTGGGGGACAACCTCAAGACGAGTATAAAGTGACAGAATCAAGCATCACCAAAAGGGCTCCATCTTTTCCTCTTCAAGAATCAATATTGCTCTCTTTTCACAAGTAAGAAAACAACCGATTAAAACTTTTATTCAATAAATCTTATAATTAATTAACTAAATCGACGGTAAAATCAAATCAATTTTGTTCTCTTGACCGGAAATTTTGGCTCGGTTTAGTTTATACCTAGTTTGAAAACAGCACCGAAGCGTAGCAACCACGGAACCTAACCACACCAAACACGAAATTGAGCCATATCGAAGTAATCGAACTTGTTTGAATATTTATTATAGGATTTATGACTTCAATTTGTTATATTTCACCCAAAAGTTCCGGGTCCAAATTTATAAGTGGCTAACAAAATTTGTAGGACCAAACTTTATGCCTTGGGCCAACCTTTTTTCAGGCCTAGTGTGACATTCGTCAATTTCGAGTCTTGTTTGTATTCGTTTTTGTATTTGTTTATTATGTAAACCGACCCGATTTGTAAACCGAAGCTTATGTTATAATCAAAATGATGGATTTATGTTACAATATTGTTTCACACTTGTTTGTTGGGTCTTGAAAACATCCTACCTTTATTTTTATTTTTATTTATTTATTTATTTATTTTATTATTATTTTTTTGTTGTTTTGTGTTTTTGTCTTGATCCATTTTGCATGAAAACTCTTGTGTCTCACACCCATATTTGACCACCAACATTACCCTATATATACACCACCTTTTTTCTTCATTTTTCCTTGCTAAAACTCCAAAAAAAAAAAACTCTCTCAAATATCAAAGATTCAAGGTTATCTTCTTAAGTGTTCTTGAAGGATTTTGGTCTTTCATCTTAATTAGTTTATGTAGCCTTATTAATACTTGTTTATGGTTGTGCAACATATATATAATATACACCCCTTGTTTACCTTTGGTAGTTACTTCTCCGATTCCGGTCGGTGAGGTTTCGGACCCCATAAGGCAAAGCTTCATGGAGGACTTCGTGTCCTTGATATATATACATCTATATAACTTGTTCATACATATTAATCTTGCTTATTTTAGTTTGTTGGTCATGTTTACAAGTTCCATGGTTATGGGTTTTTAAGAGTCTATGCTTCGGTTTAACCGTAAATAGCTCTAAACCGTAAACCGAACTTTGTTACTAGTTTTGTTTGTTTAAACATACTTAGTGTTAGATCTAAGTTTCTAAAATCATTTTTACAAATTCTATGGTTATGGGTTTGTAGAATCTTACCTCGGTCTTAACCCGAAACACGATTCGAACCGAAAACCGAATTTTTGTTTAAAGACTTTATTGTTAACTTTTGGTATTTTTTTTTATTTGTACATTATTATACAAGTTCTTTAGTGTTTGGACATGTGGAAACCATCTATGAACTTGTTGTGAGATGGAAACCGAACCAAACCGATTCTTGCTCACTTAAGACACACAAGTGTGTTTTTTTTTTAGCCATCAAGACTTGTATATTTCTTTAAAAATAGTTACAAATTGATTTTTAAATATTTTCTTAAGTACTTGGAAATGTTGGATCCAACTTGATCTCATAACAAAGTTTGGACCGACAAAACCGAACACTCGCTTAACGTGCGTTGTTAGTTCTAAAACAATGGAACTACATACTTGGTTAAGTCTTATTAAATTTTATTGAGTTATCTCATAACATTCAATATTTTGGAAAGTTGACTTTGGGTTTAACCAAGTATCAAGACCAGAACCGACAACCCGAACACTCGATAAAAAAAACCCGTTTTAGTATCTTTATTCCAAAGGGATTTGCATTCTTGCATTTTACCCACCTTATTACTTAACATAGGTTGAGTAAATATTAAGGTTAGATACTTTAACCCGGTTTCGAGCAAACTTACATTTTTAAAGGGTTATTATTATAAATTCTTAAATAGTCACATTTTAAACCTTGAACTTTAACTATTTACATTTCTCAACATTTATTTTGTTTAAAGACCTTCAAGACAACCTTTCTAAATTCAAGACTTCTTTTCTTTTTAGGCATTGTGCATTAAACTCGTCGTTCCGACAAATCTCAAAATTATCATCTTTCAAGTTTACTACTTGAAGGTGAGTACTTCATACCCCATTTTCCATCTTTTATTTTGCGGGTGACATTTCATACTTATTCAACAAAATGCTTTATATTTGAATCTTAAACCACAAACGTAGTTGTATACTTTAACTAAATAATTGCTCGATTTGGTGTTCTATGCTTATATGCCTATGTGTTTATCGCTTTTGGTTGGTGGAACTATAAAATCCTAGACTATTTGGCATCCCCTTATAGCAAGGTGTCGTTAACGTAATGCAATTAACGATAACTATAAAATCCTAGACTATTTGGCATCCCCTTATAGCTAGGTGTCGCTAATGTGTTTAGCGATATCTATTTATCCAAATTACCACTTTTATTTATCATTTCGTATGCAAGTTTTGTGGCTATCTTTATTATATACTAATATGATTAAACTTATGAATTGCTCACCGACCTTTGTGTTGACAAACTTTATTTTATGAAATGTTGCAGGTTTGCATCTTGGTTGATTTATGATTGTGAAGAAAACGACATCAAAGACCTTATGATATTAGTAAAAATGAACAATATCAATTTGCCATATTTTGTGATATCTTGTTTATGGTTATTTTATGGATAATTGTTATGTGACATTTTCGATGTTGTGAAATGAAATGAGTTTATTAAATACTGTCAGTTTAATTAGTGTCATGTGCTTATGGACAGTCGTTACACCTCGGCATGTTCCGCCGCCTTTGGTCGGGGTGTGACAAAAGGTACCTCCACATAACCAACAACTCGTTCGACACCATTGCGAGGCATGTCCTTCAGATGGTTAACGGTTAGATGAAAGAAATCGGGGCATCGTTTCAAGACTCCCATTCCAAGGTCATGGAAGAACATTGACAACACGCCTGGTTAAAAAAGCTACTAAACAGGGTGTCGATTAAGGCTCTGAATCTACTTGTGAACGAGTATAATTTGATACACAAGATGCGTGACGATGGAGCAGAGCATCCACCATATGCCGGACGACGACCTGCAGGTATGGTGGAGGGCCGTCAACGATCATCCGTTCAGGGATAGGGCCTTGGACACCAAGGCCAAGGTCTCGACCATTAGGGACCCGCTACACAGGTACGTTCATAAAGTGTATTGTATTGTATTCACATAACATAACATAACATTATATTATATTATATTATATTATATTAAAGTAAAATAAATGTGGACACTTGTCATGTTTTGGTTAATTCTCATAATTTTTTTCCCTCCAAAACTAATATACCCTAATATATGTAATAAATCAATAATTATTCATTTTCCTTTTTCACTATATTTATATAATATCTATATATTTTTATAAATATAAATATTAACATATTATTTTACTATATATTTCAAAATACTTGTGAATTCCAGAAATCAACAACAAATCATGTTTCTCAAATGAAAATTGTTTCGGGTTTTTTGTGGAAGTTAAATTTGATTTTATGGGTCAAAAGTTGGTAAATAGATTGTTTGACACAAGTAACTACATTTAGGTCAAATTTGTTACGAGCCAAAAATGAAAATTTTGAGTATTTTTAAAAGTTTAAGAATGCAAAATAGATTTATTGTCAAATTGGGTTCAAAGTGTTGACTTTAAAATGTCAAAAGTATGAAAGTTAGAATTTTAAACATGATTCGGCTTTCAAATTTATTTTTAAGGGCATTTTTTGAAATAATCAAAAGGTTCAGGATTTGGCAAATTGACTTTTTTCCCTCAACTATTAAAATTTAAGAAAAGATTGCGAACATTTTCGACATGCCACCCCCATGCCCATCAATGCTTCTAACTTTTATCAAATTTGAAATATTTATGTCAACATTAATTTTTCCTTCAATGGTCATCAGAATGTTGTATGGGAAGCATGTCATGCAAAACTATGCTCAAATGAAACAAAATATTCACAAAATTGAATGGGTTAACATGTTATTTTTTATATTATCATTATGACAAAGTCGATAAGTCCTCTGAAACTTATCAAAATCTTTTTTATGGTGTAGCTCGGAAAAACATAGTTCTTGAAGAACATCCATTGCTACAATTTAATATCCTGCTTTCCTTTGATGGGTGGTAAATTGATAAATATATCAATAAAGGTAATGCCTCTTTTGTATTTAGGCTGAGTGGTTAGAACTATTATTGTATAAGAAGTCTTTTTTCGAAATTGGTTCATAACAAAAATTATTTCAATTATACATATATGACACCGAGAATGAATTTTTCAATAGAAAGAAGCATTCTCGGGTACGATTTTGCACAGACATTTTTTTTATTAAGTTCATTTAAAAAAATCATTTTGTAATAAAAATAAAATCAATTTATGTACACATTGTATAGATACAAGCATAGATGTAATATATATTTTTTCATATACGCTATGGAATAATTTGTTTTACTTATAATTTTATACTTTGAATTATCCCGTGTGTGACACGGGCTCTAAAACTAGTTATATTATATTATATTATATCAATGTTGCAAAAGTCGCTAGACGGTCCCTAGGCGGCCAACACTCTTGGAGGGAGTGCTCGGAGAGTACTCGGAATTGCTAAATATAAAAGAAATTAATTATTGGACAATATATGTATATATATATATATAGGCTAAGTATAAAATGAAAACCCACTTGAGTTGTGAAAACTCTAGAAACTCATTCTCAACCACATGTTTTTAATTAATGTTTAAATCTTGTGGTCCACGATTAAAGTGAATAAAAAATGTAAATATAAATATCACTTTTTCTCTCACCTGAAAACATATATAAAAATTAGTAAAAAAATGTTAAAAAATAGCAAAACATTCTTTTTTGATGTTTCAATGTTTTGTATTAAATGTTACAACATATATTACATGTAACAAAAAAAAAACGATGTGACATAGGTTTTTCGCAGGTTTTCACAAGTTAAGTGAGTTTTCATTTTAACCTTACCGTATATATACATGTGTGTGTGTGTGTGTTAAAACAAAAACAATTCAAATCAAAATAAGCATACTTCATGTCCAAATAAGCATAATTCAAAGGATACATGTTTAAAGTTAAATCTTCAAGTTCCAAAATAATTCAAAATAAGCATAATTCATTCAAAAACACATACGAAACATTTAAATCTCGCCTTCTTCGAAGCCGTCCAAGGTATCTCCATGTTGTTCATTGATGTTACCATCCGATTCATAATCAACCTCCTCATTCAATTCTTCTTCATCCCCGGACACAAATTCTTCCTTTTCAAGTTCTCTCGATCTTGACTAATCTGAACAAAACATAACAAAAAGTCCAAAAAAGTAAACAAATTTATGAATGATATATTAAATCTACTAATCTAGCAATAAACAATTCAAGTATTCAATTAAGTTACAACAACTGAAATCAAAACCTAAATGGTGAACGACAGTGAACGATTAAGATTAGTCATCATAGATTCACAGATAACAAAAAGTCCTATTTGTACCATTACCAAACAGTTAGCCGTGCAGATTAAAACCCAAACAGTGAACGATTAGAACTTAGAAATCTGATTATGAACTATGAAGTTAAAAACGAACCTGGAGTTAGTGCAGTGAGCGACGGTAGTGCAGTGAACAAACGGTAATCAGTGCAGTCGGCAGCCGTGCAGTGAACGACAGTAATCAATTAGAACGAACGGATAATGATGTGCAGTGAACAAACGGATTATTAGTGAACGCCTGAATGATGATAATGATGTTGGAGTTTGGTGGAGGGCTGGAGGCTGACGATGATAATGATGTTGATTTAGGGTTTTTATGGTTCACTGGATTGTTCATAATATTTTGTTAAAAAAAAGTCAAACTCGGTGTTGACCGATGACACCTTGTAGGCCGATTTTGTCTAAGTACACCGAGGTTTGACCGAGTTAGACCTTGCCGAGTTATTTTGGCCGAGTAGAGAAAACGCGCCAAGGTCGAAGTCCGAGGACCTTAGAATTGCCGATTCCAAGGCCTTAGAATCCGACTTTTACAACACCGTATTATATTATATTATATTATATTGTACAGGTATCTGCACAGACTGATTGCGACGTTCGTTTCGGATCTCAATCAAGGTGCGGAGCACTGCAGCCTCCGAGACCTGTTTTTTTTAGGTGTCTCTTGACCGGCACGACCTACAACCTTGCTAGGGGGTTTGCAGACTACTTTGCCAGCTATTACCACAAGCAGGCACGAAGGTCCTTGATAGGTGGCACGTACGTCACCTAGCTTGCAGTCTCTCTGGGCTATGGAGGCCTGGTTATCCCACCGACCCCTCTGTGCCGCTTGATCGCAGCTGTTGCACTAGTATGCACATTGTGCATTCATTCGTCGGGCCCAACGGCCCGTACGATCGACTGGTGGCCAAGATGGGGGCATGTGCCCCTTACGTCCCGGTGCCTTTAGTCCAGCACCCCCCCCCCCCCGCTTGCGGCACCGGAGGTGCATATCGTTGATCAGCCTGTCGACGCGGGGGAGGGGGCGGCGGGAATTCGGACGATGGTGGTGACACACATGAGGATCGGGACGCATGTAACACCCCGACCAAAGGCGGATTATACATCGGGGCGCCACATATTGCTTCATTACTCGCGACACTATTGGTGTCAATATTTATTAATACACATTTTATCGCGCACGCGCAGCGGGGAAAATAAAGAACATAAATCAAACATAAATCAATATATTTTAAATTATAACATTCAAACAACATTAACTTGTCTTGATACATTTTAATTCTAGGTCCAAAAGTAAAAACGTCCTACGTGTCCACAAGCTCCAAAACAGCTACTGCAAACCTGAACATGTGTTAAAATAAACGTCAAACACTTGCGTGTTGGTGAGAAATCAAGTTTAATAGATAATCATAGATAATCACAGTAAATCTGCGCGCAACACGTGTATGTCTAGAGTTTAACAAGGGTGTAATCAGATTGTGATCAAGCCTAAGATAGTTCATAGATCATAGTTCAATCCATGCTCCCAATTGAGCATAAAAACGAGAAAACATCTGTGCAAGTGTAAACAAAGAAAACCGTAAACGATAGGTCTCCCGTGTTCAACTAATGGTACCAACGGAACTGCGGAATAGGCCGAACAAAGCGGTTAATGATACACACATACAAATAAACAGCCAAGTAAACGTCCTCAACACATGGGATACTGCGCGACTAAAGTTCATAAACAAGTTTAAGACTCAAGTTTTGTATGAACACATGAACATCCCAAAATATTTAAAAGCAAAAAGGGATTAGGTACGAGATTACTCACTTGATAAAGATGCGATGATAGATAAAGCAAGAACCAACTTTAAACAAGCACAAGTTAACCTATAATTAAAGATTATTGTTTTAACGATTGGTTTTAAGTCTTGATTATAAGTTAGCATAATTAATAAGTAAACTATTATATATAATATATATATTACCGGAAAAGCAGGAAGAACAAGGAGGAAGACGGAGGCAGAGAGGAAGACGGCAGAGAGAACAAGGAGCAAGAGAACAGGAGAGATTAAGTGTTTTGTGTGTGATGTGTTATGAAATATTATTATTATTTATAGAAAAAACCCTAGGAGACATAATCCCTAGAAAAAGGGGAAAAGATCTCAAAAAGTAAAAGATTCCAAAAGCAAAAGATATGGAAAGATATGGCAGCTGCAGGGGGCAAAGGAAAAGCTGACAGGGAACAGTAAAAAGCATGGGCGGGTCAGATAAAGGTACTGGTCAAGCATGGAAAAAGCAGATCTCAAAAGATAATGTCAGTCACTTTATCTGTCAACCAATGGGGTTGGTGCGCATGCTGCGCCGAAAGTAACTTTTCAGACAAAAAGCAGATCAGGTCAACAGCTCAAAAGATAAGACAACACAAAAGCAAACGGCTAGATTTAAACAGAATATCAAGGGTTAAGCGCGGGAAGGCTGAGTGCGCGAGCGCGAAGGCTGGCACAACAATCCTTAGCGCACTGCGGGAAGAATCACAAATCCTTAGCGTGCTGCGTGAAGAACAAGAATTCTAAGCGCATCGCGGGAAGAACATACATTCTTAGCGCATTGCGGGAAGAACATGCATTCTTAGCGCGCTGCGAGAAGAGTTCTCTTCACGCATCGCAGGAACAAGATGTCTTCACGCAGGCTTCCATGTAAGGAGTCTGGCGCGTGGAGCTGCAGACATCCTTAGGCGGAAAGAACCAAAGGACAAGAGGGAAGAGAAGGCGGAAAGAGAGAGGGAGAAAGAGGCGGGCAGGAAATATATATTATTATTAAAAATAAAATACAAGTATAAATATTAAATAATAAAAGAGAGATCGGGTCAGAGAAACGGGTACCTGGGTCGGGTCGGATCGGGGCAGATGTCACAGTCTCCCCTACTTTAAGAAATTTCGTCCCGAAATTTATCTCGAAGTAGGTTGCGCAGAGAACAGGTGCGGGTACTTGATCTTCATTTGATCTTCCCTTTCCCATGTAAACTCGGCTCCGCGCTTGGACTCCCAGCGAACTTTCACGATAGGGATACGACTGCGCTTGGTTTGCTTAACCTCGCGATCCATAATCTCAACAGGCTTCTCAATGAAATGCATGGATTCATCAACTTGAACTTCATCAAGTGCAATGTGAAGGTTCTCGTCAGCTAAACACTTCTTGAGATTGGAAACATGGAACGTTGGATGCACATTACCGAGCGCGAGCGGCAGGTCAAGTCTGTAGGCAACTTTTCCCACACGCGCGAGAATCTTGAATGGACCAACATAACGAGGAGCAAGCTTACCTTTCTTCCCAAAGCGGACAACACCCTTCCAGGGCGACACTTTGAGGAGAACAAGATCACCAACTTGAAATTCGAGAGGCTTCCGTCTACGATCTGCGTAACTCTTCTGTCGGCTTCTGGCAGTCAGCAAATGATCACGGATCTTGGCGATTTTATCGGTTGTCTCTTGAACAAGTTCGGGTCCTGTGATTTGAGTTTCACCCACTTCGCTCCAACAAATCGGGGGAGCGGCATTTACGACCGTAAAGTGCTTCAAATGGGGCCATACCAATACTGGAATGATAGCTGTTATTATAAGAGAACTCGATCAAAGGTAGGTGCGAATCCCAATTACCTCCAAAATCAAGAACACAAGATCGGAGCATATCCTCAAGAGTTTGAATAGTTCGCTCAGACTGACCGTCAGTCTGAGGATGATATGCCGTACTCATGTCCAAGCGAGTTCCTAGCGCAGATTGGAGAGATTTCCAAAAGCGAGATATAAAACGGCCATCGCGATCGGATATGATGCTCAAAGGAGTACCATGGCGGCAGACGATTTCCTTGACATAAAGCTGCGCGAGTTGCTCAACACGGTAGTTTTCACGAATGGGCAGAAAGTGAGCAGACTTAGTCAATCGATCCACTATTACCCAAATGCTATCATGTTTGCTTGCTGTCAAAGGTAACTTGGTAATAAAGTCCATTGCTATACCTTCCCATTTCCACGTAGGAATTTCTGGTTGTTCGAGCAAACCAGATGGGCGTTGGTGTTCAGCTTTCACTTTAGAACAAGTCAGACATTTAGCTACGAACACAGCAATATCCTTTTTCATACCGGGCCACCAATAAGTAATGCGCAAATCCTTGTACATCTTATCAGTGCCAGGATGAATAGAATACCGAGATTTGTGCGCTTCACTCAGGATATCAGCGCGAAGATTCTCATCACAAGGGATCCAGATGCGATTGAGATAGCAGAGAATTCCACTCAGATTAGGGACAAAGAGTGCTTCCGCGCCACACGCTAACTCGGCGCGAAGGTTACCATTACTGATGGATGCGCGCTGCGCGTCACGAATACGCGATTCAAGGTTGCTTTGAATCGGCGCGAAGTGAAGCTGGGTGCGCGGCAAGATACAGTTAAGTTGGCAGGGTTTTCGGCTGAGCGCATCGGCTACCACATTAGCCTTACCAGGATGATACCGGATCTCACAATCGTAATCGCTGATGAGTTCGTTCCATCGGCGTTGCCTCATGTTAAGTTCCTTTTGATCAAAGATATGCTGAAGGCTTTTATGGTCAGTGTAGAGGATACACTTAGTACCATAAAGGTAGTGTCTCCAGATCTTCAAGGCAAAAACAACTGCACCAAGCTCGAGGTCGTGAGTTGTATAATTCCTTTCATGAACCTTGAGTTGCCTTGATGCGTAAGCGATAACCTTGCCTCGTTGCATAAGAACACAACCGAGACCTTGGTTGGATGCATCGCAATACACGACAAAATCATCATTACCCTCAGGTAGTGCAAGAACAGGAGCTTCACACAACAAACGCTTGAGCGTTAGAAAGGCTTCTTCTTGCTTCGAGCCCCAAATATACGGTTTACCTTTGTGCGTCAGAGCTGTTAAAGGCAAAGCGATCTTCGAGAAGTTCGAAATGAAGCGCCGGTAATAACCAGCTAAGCCCAGAAAAGAACGGATCTCGGAAGGAGAGGATGGCGTAATCCAGTTCTTGATTGCTTCAATCTTGGATGGGTCGACATGAATACCCATCTTGTTTACAACATGACCAAGAAACTGTACTTCATCAGACCAAAATTCACACTTGGAAAGCTTAGCATAGAGTTGCTCGGCTCTAAGCTTTTGCAATACCAATCGGAGATGTTGCTCATGCTCGGCCTTGGTCTTAGAATACACCAGAACATCATCGATAAACACGATCACGAATTTATCCAAGAAAGGCCTACACACCCGATTCATTAGATCCATGAAAACGGCGGGTGCGTTGGTTAGACCGAAGGACATGACCAAGAATTCAAAATGGCCATAACGAGTTCGAAAAGCAGTCTTCGGAACATCTTCATCGCGGATACGCAACTGATGATAACCAGAACGGAGATCGATCTTCGAGAAACAGGAGGCACCTTGGAGTTGATCAAAGAGGTCGTCAATACGCGGTAAGGGATACCGGTTCTTAATGGTGAGTTTGTTCAACTCGCGGTAATCAATACACATGCGAAACGATCCATCTTTCTTTTTAACGAACAACACCGGAGCACCCCAGGGCGAAGAGCTAGGGCGAATGAATCCTTTAGCAGTCAACTCTTGAAGTTGGCTGGCCAATTCTTGCATCTCAGCGGGTGCAAGACGATAAGGAGATTTAGCCACGGGGGAAGCACCAGGGACAAGATCAATACGGAACTCGACTTCACGAGCGGGAGGGATACCAGGAAGATCATCAGGAAAAACTTCAGGAAAATCACGCACAACAGGGATATCGCGAAGCTTCTTTCCTTCATCGGGTTTAACCACATGGGCTAGAAATGCAATACACTTCTTCCGCATGAGTCTTTGGGCTTCGGCGCAAGACATAAGTTTAAGACCACTGGAGGGTTTTTCGCCGTAGATATGAAGATCACCATTTTCCCGAGGTATGCGAATCAACTTCTTGGCGCAAATAACTTCGGCGCGATTCTTCGAGAGCCAGTCCATACCAATAATAACATCAAAGCTTCCAAGAGGCATAGGGATGAGGTCGATTAGAAAATCGTTTTCGTTAAGATTAAGCGTGCAATCTTTAATCACCGAGTTTATTAAAACAGTTTCACCATTAGCCAATTCAACTGAAAAATCTTCTTTTAAATCGTTGCGCGGTTCGCGCAAGCTTCTGCTCGAAGGCGCGAGAAATAAAACTTCGATCGGCGCCAGTATCAAAAAGTACAGAAGCATAAAATCCGTTAAGCAAAAATGTACCATTAACTACGTCGTTATTCGCTTGCGCTTGGTGCGCGGTTATGTTAAAAGCTCGTCCACGCGTCACTTGGTTTGAAATCTGGTTCACCGGATTCGCTTGTGTAATCTGAACTTGTAGTCTTGGGCACGCATTCCGGAAATGACTGGGATCACCGCAGTTAAAGCACGATCTGGGTCGTGGGTTTTGGTAGGTTGGTTGTGGATTCTGCGGGTAGACTGGTGGTGTTGGCGCAATTGGATTGGCGGGAGGGGTTCTACAGTACTCAACGGAGTGACCTACGCGGCCACATCGGTTACATTGTCGACACGGGACTTGAGGTGGGTGATGAAGTCTACAGGTTGGGCAAAAGGGTTGGTTTCCTGTGTAAGGTTTCTTAGTTGGCGGGGCAGGAAGTGCTGGATTGGTTAAGGCATAGTTGTGGACTACAGGAGGTGCTGGGTAGGTTGACAGTGGGTTAGGCGCGTAAACTGGAGGTTGGTAAGCGGGTTGCTGGACAATGGGCGGGTTGGTAAGCGCATAGGCCTTGCGCCTGCGCTTGAGGTTGTTACGGTTTGAGGGTTCTGGTTTGGTTTCTGTTGGTTCAGGGGCAGTCTTGGTGAGTTTGGTCTTCTCAGTTCCCCGCAGGAACAGGGTTCCTGCTCTGACATGGTTGTCGCTGAGCACAGCGGCCAATTCGATGGCGTCAGAGAGGGTTACTGGGTTTCTGGCCCATACAGAATCTTGAATTTCCATGGGGAGACCCCCAAGGAATTTCTCGATTGCTCGGCGGGAAGGGGTAACAAGGTGAGGGACCAGTAAGCTTAGCTCGTGGAAGCGCGTCGCGTACTCGCGCGCTTCACCGCTGTATTGCTTAAGATTCCAAAATTCCTCCTCCAGGCGCTTAACTTCGTTGGGAGGGCAGAATTCTCGCGTAAGAATTTCCTTGAATTCCTCCCATGTCATGCTAGAAGCAGCCTCTGCGCCACGCGCATGAGCTACTCCATTCCACCATGTAAGCGCTCTGGATTCCAGGACACTGGAAGCATATAGGGTTCGTCTGTCTGAGGGGCATTGGGTATGGAGGAAAGTGTTTTCAATCTTCTCAAGCCATTGGAGCATCACGGTGGCTCCTTCAAGACCTGTGAACTTCGGAGGGTTACCCGCATTAAAGGACTTAATGTTATAACTGGAGGTATTAGCATTGTTTTGGCTCAAAGCTTGGGCTATTGCGGCGGCCATTTCCTGGGAACGTTGCTGTCTACGCACGCGCGAGGCTTCTCTTCTCTGAAATCGGCGAGATAGCGGAGGCATTCTATAAAAGTTTTAATTTTAGTTAATATCTTGGTTTTTATCGCAAAGTTTAACTTTATAAAGCTTGGTTTCGCAGAGTTAGATACTATCAAAAGTTAAAGTAAAATAAATGATCCTAAATGCAGACTTTAATAAAGGTAACAAATTCGAATCAAGAATCGACAATTCACGTATCACCGTGACTTTCCGAGTTCTCAATTTAAAATAGCTAGTAAACGGGTGTTGGAGATTGACGATTCATGTATCACCATGACTTTCCAATCTTCAATATAAAATATACAAGAAAATGAGTATTGGAGGTTGACAATTCATGTATCACCATGACTTTTCAAGTCTCCAACCTCAGAACATAATCGTAAATGGAAATTGAAAATCAACTATTCATGTATCACCATGACTTTTCGGATTTTCAACCCCAACAAACGAATATGTAAGTAAAATCAATAAAATCGAAATTCAACAAAAATCGAAATATCGCGAAATAAAACATAAAATCATATACTGCGCAAGCGCGAGCATATTCATAAATAACGAGTAATTAACAATAAGCGCGCAAACATGAGATTTCTCTCATGCGCGAGAAGGGACTCTTAGGTATTCTAGGCCGTTACGTCTAACCACCTATCCTAAAGTCAACGAGCTCTGATACCAATCTGTAACACCCCGACCAAAGGCGGATTATACATCGGGGCGCCACATATTGCTTCATTACTCGCGACACTATTGGTGTCAATATTTATTAATACACATTTTATCGCGCACGCGCAGCGGGGAAAATAAAGAACATAAATCAAACATAAATCAATATATTTTAAATTATAACATTCAAACAACATTAACTTGTCTTGATACATTTTAATTCTAGGTCCAAAAGTAAAAACGTCCTACGTGTCCACAAGCTCCAAAACAGCTACTGCAAACCTGAACATGTGTTAAAATAAACGTCAAACACTTGCGTGTTGGTGAGAAATCAAGTTTAATAGATAATCATAGATAATCACAGTAAATCTGCGCGCAACACGTGTATGTCTAGAGTTTAACAAGGGTGTAATCAGATTGTGATCAAGCCTAAGATAGTTCATAGATCATAGTTCAATCCATGCTCCCAATTGAGCATAAAAACGAGAAAACATCTGTGCAAGTGTAAACAAAGAAAACCGTAAACGATAGGTCTCCCGTGTTCAACTAATGGTACCAACGGAACTGCGGAATAGGCCGAACAAAGCGGTTAATGATACACACATACAAATAAACAGCCAAGTAAACGTCCTCAACACATGGGATACTGCGCGACTAAAGTTCATAAACAAGTTTAAGACTCAAGTTTTGTATGAACACATGAACATCCCAAAATATTTAAAAGCAAAAAGGGATTAGGTACGAGATTACTCACTTGATAAAGATGCGATGATAGATAAAGCAAGAACCAACTTTAAACAAGCACAAGTTAACCTATAATTAAAGATTATTGTTTTAACGATTGGTTTTAAGTCTTGATTATAAGTTAGCATAATTAATAAGTAAACTATTATATATAATATATATATTACCGGAAAAGCAGGAAGAACAAGGAGGAAGACGGAGGCAGAGAGGAAGACGGCAGAGAGAACAAGGAGCAAGAGAACAGGAGAGATTAAGTGTTTTGTGTGTGATGTGTTATGAAATATTATTATTATTTATAGAAAAAACCCTAGGAGACATAATCCCTAGAAAAAGGGGAAAAGATCTCAAAAAGTAAAAGATTCCAAAAGCAAAAGATATGGAAAGATATGGCAGCTGCAGGGGGCAAAGGAAAAGCTGACAGGGAACAGTAAAAAGCATGGGCGGGTCAGATAAAGGTACTGGTCAAGCATGGAAAAAGCAGATCTCAAAAGATAATGTCAGTCACTTTATCTGTCAACCAATGGGGTTGGTGCGCATGCTGCGCCGAAAGTAACTTTTCAGACAAAAAGCAGATCAGGTCAACAGCTCAAAAGATAAGACAACACAAAAGCAAACGGCTAGATTTAAACAGAATATCAAGGGTTAAGCGCGGGAAGGCTGAGTGCGCGAGCGCGAAGGCTGGCACAACAATCCTTAGCGCACTGCGGGAAGAATCACAAATCCTTAGCGTGCTGCGTGAAGAACAAGAATTCTAAGCGCATCGCGGGAAGAACATACATTCTTAGCGCATTGCGGGAAGAACATGCATTCTTAGCGCGCTGCGAGAAGAGTTCTCTTCACGCATCGCAGGAACAAGATGTCTTCACGCAGGCTTCCATGTAAGGAGTCTGGCGCGTGGAGCTGCAGACATCCTTAGGCGGAAAGAACCAAAGGACAAGAGGGAAGAGAAGGCGGAAAGAGAGAGGGAGAAAGAGGCGGGCAGGAAATATATATTATTATTAAAAATAAAATACAAGTATAAATATTAAATAATAAAAGAGAGATCGGGTCAGAGAAACGGGTACCTGGGTCGGGTCGGATCGGGGCAGATGTCACAACGCACATGAGGTACGTTTTAATATATTATCGTTTTACGGTTTTTTTAATTCGTCTGCTTATTAAACGTATTTTTATTGTTTTATTGTTAACCGCCGCCGCAACACGTTCCACGTACATATCGTCGGTGCTTTTGGATGCCGCCACCGACGCTAGGTTGCGGGCCGTTGAGAGCCAGTTACTACGCACGGAGCAGGCGGTTGATTAACTAGATTGTTCGCTATCTAGCGGCGCAGCAGTCTCCCCCGGCAAATTAGGGGCGAAATGGGCAAGAAACACCCGTCTCCCCCGGCGATAAGAGGGGCAACATTTTGGGTGTGGGGGGGGGGGCGACATATATTTGTCGCCTGATATGTTTTCTTGAAAAATATTATTATATTTTGTGTGTAATATATATATATATATATATATATATATATATATATATATATATATACAATTCCATTAGAGCATTCTCATCCCACACTCTATCTTCAAACAAAAAATTACACTAAAACTTACTTTATTTTCTCTCTCTATTTCAATTAAATAATACTTTTTATACCTTTTATCATTACCTTTTCTCTTTCCTTCACTCACAACCACTCTCAAAATATATTAAAAAATTATAGGGGATGAACAGTAACTTTTCAAATATACAGAAAAATCACTACTTTTTTCTAAAGTATAAAAACTATTCACTCACAACACCCTGAATCACTCTCTAAATTATAAAAACACCTCTCACATAATATGAGGGGTTTTAGAGTATTCTCATCCAACCCCTCATATTATGTGAGAGGTGTTTTTATAATTTAGAGAGTGATTCAGGGTGTTGTGAGTGAATAGTTTTTATACTTTAGAAAAAAGTAGTGATTTTTCTGTATATTTGAAAAGTTACTGTTCATCCCCTATAATTTTTTAATATATTTTGAGAGTGGTTGTGAGTGAAGGAAAGAGAAAAGGTAATGATAAAAGGTATAAAAAGTATTATTTAATTGAAATAGAGAGAGAAAATGTAGTGAGTTTTAGTGTAATTTTTTGTTTGAAGATAGAGTGTGGGATAAGAATGCTCTTACACCCCTAAAACAAATATTACCTTTTTACTAACTAGACGTCACATGTCCTCTAGTCACCCGGTACACATAGCCTTATTAGTTCTCGTACGCAACTCTATCAACCAATGACCCTCACACTCTTCAACTTTGAGTCCACCCAAAGACAAGTGGCTTCCATTTTTGGGAAATATTTTTTTCCATCATTTTTGAATGAATCTTGATCTGGGATTTGGTCAATACTCAAACTTTATCATCTTTTTAGCTGATTTTGTCACAAACTGAAGTCTTTTGGTTGTTGGGTTTCTTGAAACCATGCAACTTTCACTGTTTTTGAATGAATCTTGATCTGGGATATGGTCAAGACTCAAACTTTAACATCTTTTTAGCTGATTTTGTCACAAATTGAAGCCTTTTGGTTGTTGGGTTTCTTGAAACCTTGCATAAAAACCTATAATTTGTGTGTATGTCATCTTTGGTGGCAAATCTTGACTTCCTTACAATTCTTGTAAATTAACTACTTAAGCATGCTTATAATGTTGGTTAATGTGTTTTAGCAATAGGGTTTTCCATAATCTTGATTAAGATTGATAAACAATTAGCTGCCAATTGCTAATCTTGGATCTTGATCTTGCTCGGTAATTAGATTCTGTGTTTCATTTTTCGTTCTTTTCGGTCTTTTTTAAATCTTTAATGGAATTTGATTACAGGCAAGATTTTATTTTGTAATTAGGATTTTATTTTTCTGGGCAAATTCTTAAGTTTTTGGGGAAGTTGAAGTGATAAGAGGCATTAATGTTTGGTAAAACAATGAATTTGGTTACTACAATTATAGGCTTTGCAATGAGCGCCACTTTCATTGTATTTGTCTGCACTAGGCTCGTTTGTGGGCGGTTTCGTCGATACGAGGCACGCCAGTTGTTTGAGATCGGCTCTAGGATCGACCTTGAGAGGGTATGCTTTCCATCCTTAAAACATTTGTGCTTTACATTTCTTAATGTAATAAGATTCTTGAATATTTGAAGCAGTTCAATATATTAACTATATGCTTGAGTTAAAATGTATGTGTTTCATCATCATATATGGATAACTAACTAAGCTCTTGCTATTTGTTAATTGTGTGCAAGTTATATGCTTTGAATTTTATTATAGAATTTGGTACTTGTTCACTTATTTGTAAAGCCAATATCTTCTGTCATATGACAGCAAGAGAATCGGGTCGTAGGCCTTGAACCAGCTATGGTTATTGCAGCCATTCCCACAATGAAGTTTGACCGTGAAGCCTTCGGTTCCATGGAGGATGCCCAGTAAGTTTGGTCCAAATAGTTAGTTGCCAAGATTATATTAATTTGTTGTATAAAGATTTTATTATAGTAGTGCATTGACTTTTGTTAAAAATACTGCAGGTGCACAATATGTTTAAGTGAATACCAAGAGAAAGAGGTGCTAAGAATCATGCCAAAATGTGGACATAGTTATCATCTTTCTTGCATAGATATGTGGCTAAGAAAGCAATCAACTTGTCCCGTGTGTCGTCTGTCGGTTGTGGCAACTAACAGCCCTGATATTTCGATGGAGCGGTCACCGCAGAAAGATGACAGTTTTTATCATTCTTGAATCTTGATTGCTTGGTGGTGTATATGGCTGCCTTTTTGCTCTTTTTCTATTTATTTATATTTGTAAAAAGTGGTAACTTTTGTTAAGAGCTAAAAACAAACTAGTATTTGGTACCCCGCGTTGCGTGGGTAGGTGACAAAGGGAAAAATAGCTGCAATCGTTTTCGTATGCATCCAACAATCGTCGAAGAAAAACTAACCCGCACTAAAGAGACAAACGAAAACAGAAAATGTGTAGAAAAACTAAAACAATGTCGAACCCGAAATCAGGTAACCGAAAATGTAAATTTATTTTACGGAGTCCTTTTTAATTACTGTAAATTTATTCCATATGTTACAAATTGTTGTATGCATTGATTTTGAATATAGAAGTATGTTTTTTTTGTCCTACCTATCTGGATGTTCAAGTTAATAAATTGTTTATAGAATAATTTAAAACAAAATTAGTCTTCTATATAAATGATGCTTATAATTTTTGAAGCTATTTATATACACTTGATATTTGTTGAAGAGAGATGAAGTCAAACTTCTAATATTCTATGAAGATGATAAACTTTCAAATAAAACTAAAAATGTCGTATACAAATTTTTTTAGATACTTATTAAGCTTTACCATCTATATGTTTTATGTATTTATGTAATTTTTTATTTTATTCAATGTTATAATACATATTCATATTCATTAACCTAATATAAAATTAATAAGAGTACTTTACATTGTTTTGTTCTCTGTTAGTATATTTTACCCAACTTGTGTTTACACGGGTATTTAACCTAGTTAGTTAAATATTTAGAAATTGTATAAACTCCTAAACATCGTCAAAAGATTTAGTTTAACGAGTCTCACTACAACCTTTAATGATATACGAGTTATTAAATTTAAAAGTTGTTAGATTTATAAACTTATTATTGAAATTAAAGTTATATATATATATATATATATATATATATATGGGCGCGCATGCTAGTTTTTAATGTAAAGTAAAATAAAAATTTTCCTTTTTTCTTTTGGAGAAATGCCCACCGTAGACTAAGACCGAGTGTGGTGTGTGTGGGGGCACCCACCACCTTCTTCCCCATTGGTTGGCTTCCAACCCCGGCCATCATTCTCATAAAGCGTTTTCTACAAAACATTGGGACACCTTATGAACCTTAAAATGCCCCAAAACACCGGGAGGGGCCCAACGCTTTTAGCCAAAACTTACCCCCAAAACGCTTGACTACGCTTGGTTTAAGCTGAGAAAATACAAGCAAGCCAACCAAATGACTTGATATAAAAACAGGAAAATAAGTTGTATTTATTTATGCAGAATGCAAATTAAGGAACAAGATCAATCTGCATATATATCACATGAGTTTTTCAAAAACTTTGTTCCAAGTATACTCCTTTTGCCAAATTGTGTGATTTTGATAAAAGTAAAATCCATCATATCTAACCTCCCAATTACATGTATTTCTTTTCTTATTATTTTCATAACACCATATAGCCAACTTCTTGTTAAACACATCAAATACTTGTTCAAGATCTCTCCACCAAAAATGACAGAAAAAAAGAGTGGATCCGCCAATATTGTTGCAAAACGTCGTAGTCAAGGTTTGGCAATCGAAGCACGTGGCTTCCCAAATCATCATCTCCTGATTTACAATGAAGGGTCACATACTAGTTGACGATATTTGACTTGATGTGACCCATCTATAAATATGGGACAACCGTTTACAACATTCAACCCTACAAATATCAATACAAAGATAAACAGGTTATTCATTGTGTGTATCTCTACTTAAAAGACCCAAGCCATATATACAATGTGTATGCATATCATCTATACCTATCTACCATGTAATGTGATCACAATGATATGACATTGTTTATGTTATTACGTAATAGTAACGGATTATATAACATGCAATGCTGGCATCAAGATGTAGCAACTAAAATAAATGCTTTTGATATGATACATGCATGATCTATGTTTTTTTTTACTATAACGATGATCGAGTCTACGCTTCACGATGGGTCCGTAAGAGTGCAATCTAAGACCTCTAACCCAGCATGCGTTAAGCACTAATTATATTTGGACATTATAATTATTATTATTTAATTAGTAGCAATAGTTATTATTATTCTTAAATATGCATCATTTTACGTACTTAACAGTGAATTATATAATGCATTAACTAATGTATTAATTACATGAAGTTAATTTATTAAATGATGGTAGATTAGAAACTATTAGTTGCATATTTGTCTTGTACTATATATATGGGTGTTTAAATTCGGATATCCAGACTTTTGGATATTCAAACTTTGGATATCCGGACATTTCGGATGTTGGATTTTATCATCTGAATCTGAGTCCGAAATTTCGGATATTCAAAGTTTGGATATCCAAAATTTTGGATGTCCGATCGGATAGTGAACCGGATATTCGGATAAAATAACAATTATAAAAAAAAAATTAAAGACCTACTTTTAATAATATTTTGGATATCCGAAATATCCAAAAACTTATCCGAAAGTTATCCAAAAAACTATCCGAAACATCTGAAAATTATCCAAAATATCCGAAAAATTATCCAAAATATCCAAAAATTATCCGAAAATTATCCAAAATTTATAAATAATATTTAGTATTTAATAATTAAAAAACTATTTCTGATAGTTCGGATATCCGAACTATTTGAAAATTTTCAAAATCACTATCCGAATATGAAATTCGGATTTGGGTTTCGGATTCGGATATTTTTAAACACCCATAACCATAGATACTGAATTTTGTCTTAAGTGTCTTGAAAGTTATATGAAATTACATTGTTCTCATTCCGATATGTTTTATATAAGAGTAAAAATATAGATAATATACACACACATATACACGTATGCATATATAGGTTGAGGTTATTGTAAGAATACATAGTTTCCTAAAAAGGCTAGCCTTTGAATCAAAGTAGTAAATGATTTAGATCTATAGTGTTCTAAAATATAGTTTCTTATTTTGGTATAATGTCCTATTTATATAATATAGTGTTCTATTTACATGAAAGACTTTATTTTAAGCATTTTTACATTTCTTAGAAAACTTTGATTTCTTATTTAAATCCTTGTTGCTCGTCTCCTTCATCAACACTAAACAGGGTGGCGGAACCCTAGCTGCCACCACCGTAAACCACTACTTGAACGCCAGTGTTGTCATCCTTACCTCATCCTATGCCACCAATAACGAGGGTAACCACCAAGGTCGCCGCCTGTTGTTTCCCGGTCCCCACCGTGTCTTGTCGAGGCTTTGGTTTTGCCTAGAGAGGGGGAAAGGGTTTCGGGGTGGGATTTTGATTTTGTTAGGTCTTTAAACTTATTATTATAAGTTTATGTGTGAAAAGACGACTTTGCCTCTAACCCCATCATTTTTTAATGGTCAAACAAACGTTGACTTAATGGCGAGGCTCAAACAATCAAATTGCATCGGTTTACAAACATCAGGTCAGAAGAGAATAACTAGAATAGGGTGTAAAACACACTTAACTCTAATAAAAAAACTTACCTTTATCTGTAAGCAATCAACAAATCAAAACACACCTACCTTTTCATGTTGCTATCTTGCATGCCTTCGCTATGTTATTAGAAAAAGAAAAAATGAATAAGAAAAATAACCTTTTAACTCCAGCAACCTGGTTCAGGTTGTTACCATTTATGTATCATATTCCTATATTTTTATACAATTGGATGTAAAAACAATTGCATTAACCTAAATGTACTTTATTATCTGTTTAATAGCACATAAAATTGTAAACAAATTAATTTTTATTGATAAAAGGTTATAAAAAAATAAATGTACATTATAATAACAAATCTTATATCTTTTTTCCTATTACCGGATGTGTTGTTTGTGGGTGTTTTGGAGTTTGATTGGCTAGCTTCTTGCTAGTCTTTGGTTTTTAATAAAATTGGTTGTTAAAAAATAAATAAATAAATCTTTTTTCTTATTAAAAAATAGGAAAAATTCCTAAAATAGTCCATAACGGTGAGAGATTGCAAATTTGTTTTCACAACAGTATTTTTCTAGATTTGTCCCTCTTCTAATACATCTCTGGCGATGTGTTAGGTAGTCCTGCCGACAATTCGCTAGCACATAGTCAATGATGTGTTAGGCTTCCAAATACATAGTAAACGATGTGTTAGGACTCTAAACATATTGTCAAAGATATGTTAGGCATCCAAACACATGGTTAAAGATGTGTTTAGCCTCTTGTTTATTTTTTTTTAATATTATATTATTATAACTAATTTTACTTATATTTGGTTTTTCTATTATAACTTTTTTTATATAAAGTTTTATATTATTTCGATTATACCATTGAGACATGTTTTTTTTATCTACGAGCCGATATAAACTTTACTCAAAACTAAGCCACGCCTAAATTAATATCAAAATGTTCAATAAAATTTGACCTGGCATGGTTTTAAAAATTTTTATGTCAACATGTGGATAAAAAAACACGTCTCACCTGTATATTTGAAATTATATAAAACTTTATATATTAAAAGTTATAAAAGAAAACCAAATATTAGTAAAATAATATCATATTAAAAAACAAACAAGATACTAAACACATCTTTGACCATGTGTCTAGATGTCTGATACATCTTTGACTATGTGCTTGAAGACCTAATATATCATTGACTATATGTTAGCTAACTCGTCGGCAAGACTACCTAACACATCACCGACAATGCATTTGAAAAAACGATTCTATGAGAACAAATTTGGAATCTTCTAGGGACTATTTCAAAATGCTTTCCCTCAAGAGTATCCTTTTTTGGGCTTTATCAAGATACCCCAAACCCAAAAAAGATCCAAGAAAAGAAAAACTAAAAGAAAAAACAAAAAAGAAGAAACCTCCACCAATTATTGTTGGTGATGAGAATCTGCTTGCAATGAGTGAGTGAGTGAGTGAGTGAACGAAAGTGCAAATTGAGTGTTGAAGCAGCTGCAAGCCAAGAATGGTGGGTATCATCTCCTTCTCTTCTTCTTGTCATCTTTTCCACTCTTCGCGCCAATTTTCAACTCCTCTGCATAAGCCCATGGCTAGTAAGTATCATTTCTTATCAATCAACCTTAATTCTGCAAATTATTATTTTTTAGAGTTTTTTTATAATTTATAAGACTTTTGAAACCAAACCCAGCTTCAAGATTGTGTAATCTTGAATCAAGATTGTGCCTTTTTGGTTTGTAGAGCTTATAGTAGCAGAAAGTTTTGATTTTTGTGCATTTCAAAATGAACCCATTTGGTTTAAAGACATTCATTCTGCAAATTATTATTTTTTAGGGTTTTTGTAATTAATAAGACTTTTGAAACCCAACCCAGTTTCAAGATTATGTAAGATTATAGTGGCAGAAAGTTTTGATTTTTGTGGATTTCAAAATGAACCCATTTGATTTAAAGACATTCATTCTGCAAATTATTATTTTTTAGGGTTTTATAATCTTAAAGACTTTTGAAACCACGCCCAGTTTCAAGATTATGTGAATAAGAGTATGACCTAAAATCTTGAATCAAGATTACGCCTTTTTGAGTTTTTAGAGATTATAGTGGTAAAAGGTTTTGATTTTGTGGATTTCAAAATGGACCCATTTGGTTTAAAGACATTAATTCTGCAATTTATTATTTTTTAGGGTTTTATAATCTAAAAGACTGTTATGTGAAAAAGGAGTACGACCTAAAATCTTGAATCAAGATTATGCCTTTTGAGTTTTTAGAGTTTATTGTGGTAAAAAGTTTTGATTTCTGTGGATTTCAAAATGAACCCATTTGATTTGAAGGAGATCTGTTGAATTTTGCATTCTTGATGATAATCTGTGAGTTTTGAATGTATGTTTGGTTTTGCTAATCGGCTTAGTCCAAATTCATTGATAATTGTAGGTTTAAATTTTATAATTGCATTGTATAATAACCAACAAATTATGATTTTTGTGAGGTAAAAGAAGAAATGTCATTATTTCAGTTCTACATGTTACATAAAGATTCAATCTTTTTAGCTTTCTAAGATCAAACCACTGTTAAGATTCTGTTTCATAATTACTTTGTTACAACTGTTCTTTTTCTTACTGATTCCTTAATTATTCTTGGCTTTAAGAACAATGGTTAGTTTGCAATACATGATTCAAGAAATCGAACACACTATAATAACAAATCTACTTTTTTTAAACATCTTGTAAAAAAATGGCATTCTAATCGTCTAAAGTTTCCACCTTTTACAGTGGCAACTTTGAGTACGGATCCAGTACGTGAATGGATTCTAACAGAAGGAAAAGCAACTCAAATAACAGGAATTAGTCCTGTTGGTGGCGGCTGTATTAATCTTGCAAGCCGATACAATACCGATGCTGGTTCTTTCTTTGTTAAAACCAACAGGTTTGTTACCAAGCCATATCAAGATTTCTTATTTTAATAATTTCATATACTTTATGCATACTTTCTTTAATGATATTGTGTTCATATAACTTGGTTCTAGGCATATTGGACCGGAGATGTTTGAAGGAGAGGCTTTGGGGTTGAATGCAATGTATGATACAAAATCCATTCGTGTTCCTAAACCATATAAGGTAAGCTTCCTCTAATTGGATTTATGATAAAGGTAACTAGAAGTGGCAAGAATATGAATATAAAATGAATCTTGTCTTCCAAAACAAAAAGCCAAAAATGCCCCTTGAATGTTTCTTTGATGCCTGAAGGTAGGTGAATTTCCAACGGGAGGTTCATTCATCATTATGGAATACATAGAATTTGGTTCATCAAGAGGTGATCAGGTAACCCTAAAACTCGACTTCTAGCATTTCAATCGTGATTTATTATTTTATTTTAATTTTGTTTTAGTTTAGTCTATACTAGGGAGGAAGCTTGCTGAGATGCGTAAAGCTGCAAAATCTGAAAACGGTTTTGGGTTTCATGTCAACAATACCATTGGCAGGTATGCTTGTTTGCTTATGAAACAGAGTAAAAGAAATCTTGAATAATAAATTGGATATTTGAAATGAATATATTCTTTTAATCTTTTACAATACTTTTAGTTTTGATAAGCTCAAGTCCTGCATCTAGCACACCACAGATAAACACGTGGACATCAGATTGGATCGAGTTTTACTCTGAACATCGGTTGACTTTTCAACTTAAGTTAGCACAACAACAATATGGCGATTCCGCGATATATGAAAAAGGTTTGTGATCCTTAAGCACCCTATGCACAGTTTCCATATTGACTTTCTAAGGTCAACCCAACCAAGTTTTAACCACCAACAACAAAATGGTTTCTTGCAATTTTTTATCTTTAAGGAAAGACATCTTCATAAAACTTGTTAACATAGACGGGTTGACCTGAAAAGTCAACTTTTAAGGTTAATGTTCTGGTAATCTTGATTTTAACTTAAATGCAGGACAAAGATTAGTGAAAAATATTGCAGCCTTGTTTGAAGGCATGACAATCGAGCCTTGCCTATTACATGGAGATTTGTGGAGTGGAAATATCAGTTCTGATAAGAACGGGGAGCCTGTTATACTTAATCCCGCTTGTTACTGTAAGTGCTAGTTTAGTTTGACCGAGTCCCATTTCCATATCAAGAATGATAAATGAAATAGGACCACAAAGCAAAGACACAAACTTTTTGAAAAATTTGACATTTTTTCTCCATTTGTTATAACTTTTATGTTTCTTGATTGTTATGCAGATGGGCATAATGAAGCTGAGTTTGGAATGTCATGGTGTGCTGGATTTGGAGGGTCTTTTTATAATGCTTATTTTGAGGTGCATACATTTTCTATCTCATTACTTGAAAGTCATTTTCTCATCTAACACAAATTTAAACTTATATCGGTTATTAGGTGATGCCAAAACAACCGGGATTTGAGAAAAGGAGAGATCTTTATCTGCTATACCATTACTTGAACCATTACAATCTCTTCGGTTCTGGTTACCGATCATCGGCTATGTCCATAATCGACCATTACATTCGGATTTTAAATGCTTAGGAGATTGGATGTGTTCATGTAAATTTAATTCCAAAAGTCAAAATTGTGTCTTTTGATGATATGTATGATATCCATGGTTATTGCAGTAATTTCCCATGATTGGGTGTTGAGTGTTGTTTAGATTAAAGCATATTGTATTTTTACATAAATATACTCACTTTGACTTTATTATGTAAAAAGAAAACTATTTGATTATAAAAATTACTATATAACAATTACAATAAAATACTAAAAATTAATAAAAAGTTATACATCACCCTTTAGTTTATTGATAGTTTACAACACATGTACCATACTATTAGCTACAATTGAGAGAAAGAAACAATTAGAGAAGAAGTTCGGTCAAATCATAACTGTTCGTTCTCATTAACAAATTGGTAGTTATGGTAACTACTAACTAACAACGACTTGCTATTACAATTAACATATTTGACCCTCCTAGTATTCACTTATTACAATCAAACCCTCAAACTATCACTATTTATCTAACAATACTTTCCCCCCATTTTGAATTCTTGACCTCAAGAATTGAACCCGGGAAATCTCAAGTCAAACTCAACTAAGTCCTCCCATGAAGCATCTTCCAGAGGTAAACCCTACCAATGGACTAAAATCTGCATAGCTGGTTTATTACCCTTCTGAACCAGGCGACGATCAACAATTGAACGTGGCTGCAACGTAAGGCGGGGGTTTGTCGGCAGAGGAATAACCGTAGCATGCTGCCCAAAAGCTCGTTTCAATAATGAAACGTGGAACACTGGATGGAGCTGGGCATCATTAGGTAAGTCCAATTTGTAAGCTACTTTTCCAATTTTCTGTAAAATCAAGAACGGCCCAAAATATTTCGGACCCAATTTAGAATGCTTCTGCCTTCTTAGAGTGTTTTGCACAAATGGATGCAGTTTTAAGTACACCCAATCACCACTTTGAAATTCTCGTTCACTTCTTTTATTGTCTGCGTATTGCTTCATTATGTTCCTTGTTTGTGTTAAAGTATCTTTAAGAATATTAACCATTGCCTCTTTATCTCTGCATAAATTTTCCACTACATCAACAGAAGTATCATGTGGTATATAAGGAATATGGATCGGAGGTGGAAACCCATATAAAGCCTCAAAAGGACTCATCTTTAGTGCAAAATGATAAGTCACATTATACCACCATTAAGCTAAACTCAACCATTTAAGCCACTGATGAGTAGAATGCATACACATGCATCTTAGGAAAGTTTCTAAACACCTGTTTAAAACTTCTATTTGGCCATCACTTTATGGATGATAGGCAGTTGAGTAAGCCAACTGAACACCTTGCAGCCTCATGAATTCTTTCCAAAAAGCACTCAAGAAAATGGGATCTCTATCTGACACAATTGTTATAGGACAACCATGTAGTTTAAGAACGTTATCAATGAATACGTGAGCTACTTGAGAGGCAGTGTAGGGATGAGATAAAGGCATAAAATGGGCATACTTTGTTAGGCGATCAATAACTACCAAAACAGTATCCTTACCCTGCACCTTGGGTAAGCCTGATATAAAATCCATAGAAACATCTGTGAACACATGAGTGGGAACTGGTAATGGCTGCAACAAACCTGGATTTGCCACTAGTTCATACTTGGCCTGTGTCAACACTGAGAGCATTCCTTCACAAATGAAAACACTTGCTTATAACACCCCTTCCAATAACAGAAAGTTTTAACCTTTTGCAAAGTAGGATAACACCCGGAATGGCCACCCTTAGGGGAAGAATGAAACAACTGTAAAATGTCATTTTGTAACTGCAGATCATGGCCCACCCATAACTTGTTCTTTCGTTTTAGTAAATTGCCATTCCATGAAACATTAGGAATAGATTGACCATTTTCCAACTTCTGAATTACTTAATTGATCATCAGCCCTCCAAGAATCTTTAATCCTTTCTAACAACAAAGGATTAATGGAACTCATTCCCATTTCAAACAAAGCTAACCCTTGGACCCTAGACAAACCATCTGCCACAACATTCTTAGACCTTTTTTTATAAGAAATTTCATAGTCATACCCCATTAACTTGGCTAACCATGTTTGCTACAAGGGAGTTGTGATCTTTTGGCTTAACAAATACTTACGACTCCTTTGATCAGTTTTAATAAAGAATTTCTTGGTAATCAAATAATGGTGCCATGCCATTATTATTGCTAATAATTCCTTTTCATATACTGATAAAGCTTGTTGTTTAGTAGAAAGGGCCTTACTTATAAAAGCTATAGGGTGATTATGTTGCATAAGAACAGCTCCTAAACCTTTTGAGGAAGCATCAGTTTCTACCACAAAAGGTTTTGAAAAATCAGGAAGAGCCAATACAGGGGCAGAAACCAGAGCTGCCTTAAGTAATTCAAAAGCCGTTGCAGCATCCTTAGTCCAAGAAAAATTGTCCTTTTTCATTAAATCATTTAAAGGTCTGGCTATCACCCCAAAGGATTTAATAAACCTTATATAGTAACCAGCAAGTCCCAAAAACCCCTTTAAGTGTTTAAGATTAGTTGGAACTGGCCACTGTTGAATGGCTATTATCTTCTTAGGGTCCATTTGTACACCTTGACCCGAAATTATATGGCCCAAATATTCCACATTTGCCCCTGCAAATGAACACTTGGATTTCTTTGCAAACAATGTATCTCTCCTTAAAAGGATTAATACTTGTTCCAAATCAATCAAGTGTTGCTCCATTGTGGGACTATACACTAATATATCATCAAAAAATACTAGTGTAGTCTTCCTCATCAATGACTTGAAAGTGGCATTCATCATAGATTGAAAAGTTACAGGTGCATTAGTTAAGCCGAAAGGCATAACTACAAACTCAAACAGTCCTTGGTGAGTTCTAAAGGCTGTTTTGTGGATGTCTTGTTCATTCATTCTAACTTGATGATAACCGGCCCTGAGATCCAATTTAGAAAACACAGTAGCATTTCCCAACTCATCTAATAGCTCCTCAATCAAAGGAATAGGGTACCGATCTTTCACAGTGGCTTCATTTAATTTCCTATAATCAACACAGAATCTCCAAGTGCCATCTTTCTTTTTAACCAGAACTACTGGAGATGCAAAAGCACTATGGCTGTTTCGAATTGTACCGGCATCTAAAAGTTCTTGAGTTAACTTTTCTATAATATTCTTTTGATGGGCAGGATATCTATAGGCTCTCTGATTAATAGTGACATTCTCATCCTTAAGAGTGATCTTATGATCACAACTTCTATGACGTGGAAGAGAATTAGGAATAGCAAAGACATCTTCATACCTTGTCAAATAAATGAGACAAGGCTTCATTAGGAGATGCTTTGCTAACAACAGTCTCATGTTGAAATGAGTTAGTGTCCACAGTCTGCAAACTAAACAACTGTGCAGTGGCTATTTCCCTAGAATTTCCCAATAAAGAATTCATCTTTTCAGCAGAGCACAAAGTCATAAAATTGGATCCAATGCCTTTTAATTCAAAAAACCAATCACCCACCTTAAATTTCATAGTTAACTGTTTGAAGTTCCAATTGATGTCGTTCAAGATTTGCAACCACCGAACCCCCAACACCATATCATAACTGATTAATGGTATGAGCATGACATCAGTAGTGAACCAATTGCCCTGCATCATCCACTTAAAATTCTCGCACAACTGAGTGCAAGAAAGTTTATTACCATCTGCTACAGTAATGTTGAGTTCAGCCACTTTCTTAATAGGACATAGCATTTTTACAGCTAGGTCCAGATTCAAAAAAGTATGAGTAGAACCTGAATCTATAAGAATTTGTAAGGGCTTAGTTCCAATAGCCCCTTGTACCCTCATTGTTGAATAAGAAGGTACTCCCATGATAGCATTTAGAGAGATGCAGGGATCTTGAACAGTTTGCATCATAGGCTCCACAAGGGTATTATAGTCATCTTCCATATCCACTATTTCAATGGAAAATAATTGTTTATTTTTACAAACATGAGTTGGTGTATACCTCTCATTGCAGCCAAAACACTCACCTTTGGCTCTTTTCTCTTCAATTTCTTTGTGGGATAATCTTCTAGAATTCAATGGTTTAGGTTTTAAGAGTGGTGTAGGTAACAAGGAATTGTTAATACCTCCCATACCTCTATTACCATAATCAGTAATCTTAGGAACAAAAGATGCATAAGATGGTTTAAAAAATTTTGAAGAATGTATTGAAGACATATTATTGTCATTTTGAACCCTAGCCAACATATATGCCTCTGGTAAGTTTCTTGGCCTAAGTAACTTCACCGGATTCCCAATCTCAGACTTAATTGCTCTTAGAAATAAACTTACAGCATACTCATCACAGATATTAACCCTTGTTAATGCCAAATCAAATTCTTTACAAAACTCATCAAAAGATTGTGTAGTTTGTTTTAAGTCTGCCAAAGGACCCATTGCATATTGATTTAAGACTTAAACCAAATCTTGCAACTATGGCTTCTTTGTATTCTGACCATGGCATCCCTTCAACACTACCACCCCTAGATTTCACAAATGACTGATGCCAAAGTAAAGCTGTATCATCTAAGTGAACTATAGCATAACGAACCTTAAGATTTCCGGTAGTTGCATCAATTTCAAAGAAATGTTCCACTCTACATAGCCACCCTTCCAAATTTTCACCACAAAATCTTGGAAATTCTATCTTGGTTAGGCGATTGTTGCTGTTGTGATAAGGAAAATATTGTGGACTGCTTGTTGAACTAATACCACCATCTGCATTGTGATGGTTATTATTGTTTTGATTATTGCCCAAAGCTTGAATACTTTTCAGAATCTCATTCATTTGATTCTCCATCTGAACTTTCATGGAAGCAAGGTTATCTGTATTCTTAGTTGTAGCTGATTCCAAACGAATCAGAGCTAAATCATGTTCCTGAACTCTCTGATCCATAGTCTGATTTCGAGTCGTCATCAGAATTGGGGAAACTTTATCAATTAGGGTTTAGGGTTAATTGATCAAATTGGAACAGAAATTAGTCGAACAAATGACCAATTTAAAGAATTGAATTGAAAAAGGGACAGAAATTGATCGAAAGAATGAACAATTCCAAAGAACAAAACGGAACAGAAAGATTGATTGAATCAATCGATTGAATTGATGAACAAAATTTACCTAGAATCGGTAGGCTTTGATACCAATGTTAGCTACAATTGAGAGAAAGAAACAATTAGAGAAGAAGTTCGGTCAAATCATAGTTGTTCGTTCTCATTAACAAACTGGTAGTTATAGTAACTACTAACTAACAGCGACTCACTATTACAATTAACATATTTGACCCTCCTAGTATTCACTTATTACAATCAGACCCTCAAACTATTACTATTTATCTAACACATACCGCTCCAAGGTTGTACATTCAGGGGGGATCTAGAGTACAGGTTTTTTACCTCTGCTCAAAACTCAAAAAGGTGTCTATAAATATAACTTGTGTCATGTATCTCCAATCAAATTATGCAACTTTACAAAATCTTCTAATGTGAGTTCCTCTGGCCTTGACTGCACAAAAAGAAGTTGGTTATTCAAAGCTATCTATCACATGTAATACAGAAAACAACGATGATACTTACGGTCGCTGCAAGACCAGTATTTACAAGTGCTTCTTCAATCTCAGCCGACGGTTTTATGTGTTGGAGCGTTTTTCGCAGCATCTTACGTTTCCCATTAAACGCAGAATTAACCTAGAAAGTACATGTAACATGTTTTAATTCAGATTTTCAAGAAACCATTAATAATATAATGATTAGGTCAAACCATTGAAAAGAAGCTCTTGGTTGATGAAACTTGAGGGTAGTCTGCTGCTTGCTTCAGTCTAAACACAACAACAGCTGCATCAACCTATTGCACAAAGAACGTCAGGAAAATATAAACAAATAAAAAAAAAAATTACACACGCAATACTAAAAATGTTAACTTTTTAAAAAATTGTCTTTAAGATAATTAACAAAAGCACTAAACACTTACTTTAGGTTGAGGGAAAAAATTTGCCCTAGGGACCTTAAACTTGTATTCGGGATCTGAATAGAAATTTATGAATATATTGATGGGTCTATACTCGGATGTCCTCAAGGATGAGTCCACCATGCGCACAGCAGTTTCCTCCTGAACAATTTCAATCACAAAAATGAAACACGATGATAAAATCATACCAGAAAAAAAGGTTTTCTACATCGGAAGTAACAAAAAAACATCACAAGCATGACAAAAAACGAAAGATTCAAACCTGGAGTAATAAGACTACTTCTGAGAAGATGTCACCCATTGGAAGAAGTTGTTTAACTATATCTGTACTTATATTGAACGGTATATTTGCAACTACCTGCAAAACAATTAAGAGAAAATAAGACGCTTGTTAATAAACCACCATAAAGTGTCCAATATGGTACGGGAAATTTGAAGTTTTTTCACCTTTGCATACGAATTTACTTCTGAATAATCACTTCCTAAATATGATGACAAATGAGATCGAAGGTGGCATCTTGTAAAGTCTTCTTGTATTACCTACATAATTAGATGTAGCATAATTCATATGCTTAATATCCAACGATGATAGCATAATTGAGCAAAAACAAATATAGTGCAGCCATGTGAGGATCCTGCAGACATCACAAAGATGAAGGACGGTATCTTTATGAGTTATCATATGAAAAATGTAGTAAAAAATTTATCAAAACAATTAAAGAAAGAAATATAAAAGGAAAATCTTTTCAATGGCAAGAACACTTGCACCGGATTCAACAAGAACATTGGTGAGAGACCCGGTTCCTGGCCCAATTTCAAGCACCACATCACCATCACCCACATTGGCAGCATCAACAAGTTGCTCATTTACTTCACCATTTAACATGTAATGCTGCATAATAAAAATAGTAGTATCACCCCTAACACTTTTCGGATTTATTTACAAACTAATCTACTGTCAACTAGTTGTTTGATACTTTAATTTATAGTAACTATGCAATCAGTGTCCATAGAAGATAACCACAGATAATACAGATAAAAGATACAAATTTGAGTATAATCGCCTCATATTCAATTACTTACTTCATCATTTCATAGTTAATTGTAACTCTCCCCTCAATTCTCTTATGCCAGCTTCATTTTAACTTTAATCAGGTCTACACAGTGAGTTTTCATAAAATTCTACAGGAACCTGAATAGAAAGTAGGGGTGTAAATGAGCCCGAGCCGAGACCAAGCACGACTAGGCTCAAGTTTGGCTCGTTTCACATACGAAAGCTCGAGCTCGGCTTGTTTCAGCCTCTTTTGTAAAGCTTAAGCTCGGCTCGTGAGTCGTTTTTTCAAGCTCGGACTCGGCTCGTTTATTATTTATTACTTAATTTATATACATTTTTTTTATCATTTTAATATATATTATGAGAAATACTTTAAACAAGCCTAAGCTCTACTTGAGCTAGCGTAGTACGTTAAAAGAGCCAAAGCCTGGCTCAAGCTCAGCTGTTGAGTGTGAAATTAATGCATAGAAGTCCAAAATAGATAAAAAAAAATACGCACGGCTTGTTAAGGTTCCCAAAACGAGCTTCGCTACAAGGCTCGAGCTCACTCCCGATAAATACATGAGCTTTGTTTGAGACTCGAGCTTGGATCGAGCTCACAAAAAGTTCAGCTCGTTTTAACCTTTTTATTGATCCAATCTCGAGTAGCTCGCCTCATTTGCACCCCTAAAGGAAAGCAATTTCAATCTTGGACAGCAAGCCATTCGTGCTTACAGATACAAAATGTTGCTTCACTACAATAATTAACAAACACCCACCGTCTATTAGACGAAATCGTTTAAAAAAATCAATTTTACGAAACGCCCTCTCAAAATAACCCACGCAGGGGTTTATTCGCCACCGAAATTGCAAAAGTCTGTAACTTGACTCTGAACAATATTTCTAACACAATTACCATGATTTAAATGGGTGCCATACTGCCATCAATCCAATTGTGTATTGAAATTCCCTACAAGAGCTTAATCATAAACCAAACCAATCTTGGATAATAACCCATTTGACTATTTAACCTTACAGACACAAAATATAGCTTTACTAAACAAATTAGCAAACACCCGCCACCTGTTCGACGAAATGCCAACTCAAAAAACCGCACAGCTTGCATATAAAATCCCCTTAAAGAGCCTAATCATAAATCAAATCAATCTTGGATAATAACCCATTTGACTATTTAACCTTACAGATACAAAATATAGCTTTACTAAACAAATTACCAAACACCCACCACCTGTTCGACGAAATGCCCACATATAAAAACCCATAAAAATCAAAACTTTAAAGCTCAAACCAACCTGGCCAAGTGACTTTCGAGGGACACGGCCTTTGGAGTTGAGAGCCTTGAGTGTGGCATGGTAATCGTCGGGTTCTTTGATCTTGATTTTGGTAATTTTGGGTTTAATTTTATTAGGGTTGTTTTCAGTATTACTGCTCGATACAACACACACAATTGTGTTAGATTTTGTATTGATTGGAGCATATGAAGTAATTGGCGGGAAACTGTGTAGCAGAAGAGTCATCGTGTTCAAGTGGTTGGATAGGAAAATGGGAACGGTTATCTTTATATGTACGGATCCAACTGCCACAACTGTCGGGTCGGGTTGACCCGTTAATATTTATAACCGACCCGTTGGCTGATAACACTCTCATGTCCCAACCTTTACCTTATTTGTTTTGTAACTCCATCATTAACGGACAGCTAACATTGTTAGTGGAATCCCGATACTCCTACGAATAACGATTTTCGGCGAAGCTAACGACCAGAAACAAAAAAAGGGAGGCGGTGCAACTAGGGTTTTTCGTAGCCGGCGACGGACTTTGATTCAAGGTGGTTTGGACATCTACCTAAGGTGGTTGCGGCAACTTCAAGGTCCGATTGACAAAAAGAGAGGACCAGCCGATAAGATGGCAGGGTATTCTGACGGTTGTGAAGTGCATCTGACGATCTGGTATGATTTCCGACGGGATTCCGTTAACGGCGTTAATCGTCCGTTAGTGAGGGGTCAAAAAAAACAAATGGGGTGACAGTTAAAAGTATTAAAAACCAATATCCCTATAAATAATAACAAATTTAAAAATAATAACTGCTTATATACTAAAAGTAGTTATTGTTTTTACGCAAGTCAATGGAAAGTAAATTACCGTTGTATAAAACTGTAAGACTTGAAAGTCTGATCATCACGGCTTTAGAGCACTTTCTTCATTTTACTTCGTCTTCTCCTCTTCCTACTTTTAAACCATACCTCATTTCTACTTTCATATGTTTGTTCTTCCTATTACGCCACATTGGTTGTCATGGCCATTGGCCCATTGTGCCAAAAGGCTCAAAACAAGACGGAAGGGGTAGGAGATCACCCGCCACTTCCAATGCAACTTCCATCTATGACAGAGATGACATTCGTGTAATTTTTCTCAAAAGTATTTTTGGGTTTTCGATTTTGCTTGTCGCAAGTAAATTCCCTTTTAGCCATATATGATCAACATATGCTTTGTCCCATTGCAACACCCTTATTTTCATCTACGTTCAATCATATTTTTTTCAAAAACGAATTTTCTGTGATAATCGACAATTCATCGAATCACACACATACTTGCTTGAAACTTTTTTTTCTTTTTTTTTTTGGTACTTTTAACTAAATATTGGTATATGTCATATGCCTCCTTTTTTTTTCACGGTTGAGTACTGATGTACGGATTGTCAAGAACACTTAACAAATTTTAGTAACCCCACACAAAATAATAGTGGGACACAACTTAAAATCCCAGTTGATTACATAGTGATAAGATGGTTAAGTCGTGAAATATGATGTCATGGGTTGAAACCCAATAAAACGAAAAAAGAAAAATTAGTTGTTTAAAAAAATACATTAGGCATTGTTTTGGTTTCTTAGAATGAACTTGGTTGTATTTTCATTTGTTTTTTAGTTTGCCTTGTTTGCGTTCACCCATCAAGACTTCTCAATACATACCAAAAGAATGTATATAAAGTGGTATACAACTATACATTGGATAAAATCAGTTGAATCATTACTGATCATAATATCTTAAAATATCATCTATATCTATTTTTGCCCAGACATCAAACTTCAAATTCAAGTTTTAAGTAAAAGAGTATAAATGCCATAAAACAAAAATTTAATGATCCATCGGGCATAGGTAATATAATATTGTATTAATTAATACATTTAATACGATTCATTAACGTTTAATTTAATAAAAACATTTTTAACAACCAATGAATAACGCCGTTTATCTGAGATAACCCAAATGTAAAAGACGACCCTATACGTACGTGATCGCAGACAACGCTGGGTGGTCCAAACCCACCATCTCTTGTTCCGAAAAAAAAAACCATCACCCAAAAGCCGGCTATGGTAAAATCCGGTTAGATCGGATTCGAGCTTGAGATAGTCTCAAGCCCTCAATTCACTTCTCCTTCCATATCACTTGAACAAAAACTCATTAACAATTTAATAGAATAATAAAACTTAATGCATTGTATCATCTATTTTCACTGACCCAACACTTGTAATAAAATAAGGAATTTCCATTTTTAACTAACTTTCATGGGAAACTTGCACGGAAGTCAAATAATTACGCATTAAGTAAAATTAGTTATACAAGAAGAAAATAATTACGCATGAAGGCTCGACGAGCCTAAACAAGATAAAAACTTAAAATACACAAGGCTCATTAAGGCTAAACGAGCTTCGCATACAAGGCTCGAGCTCGGTCTTGATAACTAAACATATTTTATTTTAGGCTCAAGCTTGACTCAAGCTCTAAAAAGCTCAGCTCGATTCAAACATATTTTTATTGATCTGAGTTCAGAAGCTCACGAGCGGCTCGTCTTAATTGCTTGCACCTTACTAATACTCTTAGAACAACTCGGTTATGTGTATTCCCATCAAGTGTGCTTCTCAATATATACCAAAAGAATTAATACATTGGATAAAATGAGTTGGAACATCACTCATAATAATATCTTAAAATATCATTTTTTATCTATTTGCTTAGACATCAAGCTTTAAATTCAAGTTTTAAGAAAAGAGCATAAATGCAATAAACCAAAAAATTACACTTAATATAACACTACTATACTAAGTAATTAATAATAGTATAATGCATTTAATTCAATCCATTTTTTAAATTTAATGCTCGAGATTAATAAACATATAAATAATAATACAAAGGAATTTAAACTACAACAAAGATCCCAACTGGACTTCTTCAGTTATCTCTTCAACTTTCATCCATTACAGGTCTCTCTCTGATCTCTATCTATCTATATGTATATGTTTATATATATGTTTATGTGTTTGTGTGCATCTACTGCATGAACATGTTTAGGGTAGCAGAAATTTGAGGGGTGGGGTTAATTTGGTAATTTTACAATGGAAACCCTTTATAGGGTACATGCAAATAGGGTTTTGTTAAGTTTTTGTTTTCTTATTATTCAAGAAACTGTCTTTCTTGATCAAAGTTACTCAAGAACACACTTTGGATTGCATGTGAATCAAACCCATAAGTTTAGTGTTGTTCTTTAAAATCCTTTTTTTTTTTCAAACGGCCAAAGAATCCTCCAAATGAGCTAAGTACTGACTAAATTCATCAGGAATACACTCGTCGTTCGATCTGAGAAAAACTCTCACATAAGGCCAACGCCCGTGAACTGAACACTTGCCCGAAGTCATTTATTGTATAGATCAGAAATGATATGAAAAAAATATTAAAAATTTTCAAAAATTGATATGAAAAAATCTCAAAGTTCTGTCTTTTATAAAATTTCAATAAATACCCAACTGTAAGAAGTCATTTATTGTATAGATCAGAGCATTAACAAGTTAGATTCTAATGCAAGATCCAAAATTGGATTCTTTGTTAAAAATCAACTTTGTTTATTGAAATATGTTTTATTTGTTTGGTATTTGAAGCTAGAAATTAATATCATAAACACTTGTGATTTATGTGACTTAAATGACTTAGAAGTTGATTATAGCGGGCACAAAATGGCGTCCAACGCGACATGCAAACCGCCCATGAAGGCTACATCAGAAGGAGTGTTCCAAGAAAACAACCCGCTTGATTTCGCACTCCCTCTTGTGATTATACAAATATGCATGGTTCTCGTGCTCACTCGCGTTCTTGCCTACCTTTTGAAACCGCTAAGACAGCCTCGAGTCATTGCTGAAATCATTGTAAGCTGCTTTAGATTATCTTTTGTAGAGTATAATTTAGGGGTGACAAATGTGACCCATTGGGTTGAATGGGCTGTAATAACTGTATATAATGGGTCAGAATGGGTCAAACTAAAAAAAGAAAATGATTGAAACGGGTCAAAACGGGCTGACATTTCTTGAGTTTTTTTTTTCTTTTTTTTTTGGAACGAGAAAAAAGGAGGAAACTTTTTTGTTTTTTAATTTTTTTAGTTTTTAATTTATATTTCGAGTTATGATTTTTTAATTATTATTTTTTATTTTTTAATAAGGGGGTTCTGAAATCTACATTTTGACCCATTTCAAAAACCCCTCGTTAAAAAATTCAAAAAAAAAATAATTAAAAAATCATATCTTGAAATATAAATCAAAAACTAAAAAAGTAAAAAAACAAAAAAGTTTCCTTCGTTTTTCTCGTTCCATTAAAAAAAAACTCAAAAATTGCCAGCCCGTTTTGACCCGTTTCAATCCTTTTCTTTTTTTAGTTTGACTCATTTTGACCCATTATATACATTTTATTGCAACCCATTCAACCCGATCACATTTGACACCCCTAGTATAATTTGTTGTTTAAGCTAGCAGTAATTTAAAATGAGACTTTATGTCACATTGTCACATATGCAACTTAATAAAAGTGTGACAGTAATTTTATTTATTTATTTTTCTTTTCAGGGTGGGATTTTACTGGTCCGTCTGCTCTAGGCCGAAACACAGACTACCTTAACACGGTGTTTCCTAAAAGGAGCCTACCGGTTTTGGACACGTTAGCCAATATCGGGCTATTATTCTTCCTTTTCCTAGTGGGACTCGAGCTAGACTTGAAGTCACTTAAATGGACCGGGAAGAAAGCCTTGTCTATAGCCATAGCGGGAATCTCCCTTCCGTTCGTCCTAGGCATCGGTGTTTCCTTTGTCCTCCGTGGGACGATCTCCAAAGGGGTCCATGAAGGCCCGTTTATCGTGTTCATGGGTGTAGCGATGTCCATTACCGCTTTCCCAGTGCTAGAGCGAATCCTAGCCGAACTCAAGCTTTTGACCACGGATGTTGGTAAGATGGCAATGTCTGCAGCAGCGATTAACGACATAGCAGCTTGGATCCTACTTGCACTAGCCGTGGCCCTCTCGGGCACTGGGCGGTCCCCACTTGTGGCACTATGGGTTTTCTTGTCTGGCTCGGCTTTTGTCGTTTTATGTTCGTATATCATCCCACTAACTTTCAAGTGGATGGCTAGTAGGTGCCCAGAAGGCGAGCCTGTCGACGAGCTTTACGTTTGTGCCACTTTGGGTGTCGTTTTGGCAGCGGGTTTTGTGACGGATACTATTGGGATCCATGCGCTTTTTGGGGCTTTTGTGGTGGGTGTTCTGATACCGAAAGAAGGCCCGTTTGCAGGGGCGTTAGTAGAAAAGGTCGAGGATCTTGTTTCGGGCTTATTCCTACCGCTTTACTTTGTGTCAAGTGGTTTAAAAACCAATGTGGCGTCGATCAACGGTGCTGAATCTTGGGGTTTACTCATTTTGGTCATATGCGTGGCGTGTTTTGGGAAGATTGCAGGCACAGTTGCGGTTTCTATGATGTGTAAAATGCCCTTCACTGAGGCTCTTGCTCTCGGGCTTCTTATGAACACTAAAGGCTTGGTAGAACTCATTGTTCTCAATATCGGTAAAGACCGCGGGGTACATAATCTTTTCTATATCAATCCTTACAGTCTTGTAAATGAACCAAATGTTCAGTGAACTGATTTATTTAATAAACGAATGAACGTGAAGTCGTGAACAAAAATCTGTGTTCATTTAAATAAACAAACAAAAATGAACACATGTTTCATTCATTCATTTGTGCGTGAACATTCGTTTATGTTCATTTAAATATTGATATAAAATAATTAAATATTATTTGTATTTTACAAATTATATCACCCTAATACCTAATATCTCATTAAATATTATTTGTTTGTTTGTGTCCATTTAAGTTTTTTTGTGTCCGTTTACGTTTGTTCATATATGTCCGCTTATGTTTGTTCAAATATATTCATTTATGTTCGTTTCTCGCTCGCTTAGATTTTAAAAGAACGAGCATGAACATGTTCATTTTTTAAACGGACGAACATGAACACAAATATTTATCTGATTAACTGTTTGTATTCGTTTAAAGTTAAATGAACGAACAAGAACACGAACATGCCCTTGTTCATGTTTGTTCGGTTCGTTTACAGCCTGCAGATGTATCATATGTCATATGATGATGTTTATTTATATATTCCCAGGTGCTAAATGATCAAACTTTTGCAATATTGGTTCTGATGGCTCTTGTAACCACATTCATCACCACACCTTCAGTGATTGCAGTGTATAAGCCAGCAAAAAAGCTCGCAGAAGCGGAATACAAACACAGAACCATTTACAGAAAGGGTCTGCAATGGGCCCGTTACGAATGCTCTTCACATTCCACGGAATCAGAAACCTGCCAACAATAATCAATCTGATAGAAGCCTCACGTGGGACAGGCTGAAAGAAGGAGACGCTTTCGGTTCATGCAATGCACCTTATGGAGCTCACTGAGAGGTCTTCTGCAATACTCATGATTCACAAGGCGAGGAAAAACGGGTCCCCGTTTTGGAAGAAAGATGCATGGGCCGGGTCGGACCAGATCGTGGTGGCGTTTGAGACGTTTGAGCAGCTGAGCAAGGTTTCAATCCGACCCACGACTGCCATTTCGCCTGTTTTGAGTATGCATGAAGATATATGCAATGAGGCCGAGAGTAAGAAGGCGGCCATGATCATTCTCCCGTTTCATAAGCATTTGAGGCTCGATGGGCATCTTAAGTTGACCCGACATGAATACAGGTATTTGAGTACAATTTTATTAACCAAGAAAATAACTTAAAACATGACTAATATTAATTAGCAAAGTTAAGTCATTAGTATTAAATGGGTTAATAATTTAATATTATATATATTGGGGTAACTGTAAAACTTACTTAGTGTCGTTGTAAACACTATCTTTTAATGAATGAATTACTACACGGTGTTGCTAAATTAGTTTTTGTTTATCTTGTTATTTCAGGCACGTTAACCGAAAGGTTTTAGTGCAAGCGCCGTGTTCGATAAGCATCTTAGTGGACCGTGGGTTTGGTGGAAGTTCACATGTGTCCGCAAGCAACGTCAACTCACTAGTGACGGTTTTGTTCTTTGGTGGTCATGATGACCACGAGGCGTTAGCATATGGGGCCCGCATGTCTGAGCACCCTGGGATCACCTTAGTTGTGGTCCGGTTCCTACCAGACCACGACTTGGGGGACTCGGTTAGTTTAGATATCGATGGGCCTGGGAGCATTGAAGCCATGTCATTGGATGATGAGGTCATTGGTGAATTTAAGGAAAAGATATTCAAGGAGGATAGTACAAATAAATATGTGGAGAGAGTGGTTAGGAGTTCAACCGAGGCGATTGAGGCGGTTCGTGAACATAGCCGGTGCAACTTGATATTGGTAGGGAGGATGCCCGAAGGCGAGGTGGTGGCTTCGTTGAGGAAAAAGAGCGAGTGCCCGGAAATGGGGCCGGTTGGGAACCTTTTGATCTCACCCGAGATGAACGTATCGGCTTCGGTCTTGGTGGTCCAGCAGTACCATACAGAATATTCATTGCATTCTATGGCTTCTTTGAAAGAGGATGAAGTTACCACTGAATATGATTCTCATTAACATAAGTTTTTGCCTCATTTTATTTTATGAAGAACAAGTATGATTATTCAAGAAGTTAAATGTAAAATGAAGACTAAATGATTTATTAAACATGCATGTAATTATAGACAATATACTATCTTAGTATCTTCATAAAGTTGTTTTAGTAGGCTATATTGTTATATAACATTTGTAAGCAAATAGCAATGAGTTAAACTAATTGGCAGCAGATTAACAAGCTACTAATATACACGAAAATTAGTATCTGAATAGCAATAATCAATTACCAGTTTGTAGGTAGCGTGCGTGAATAAGTTTGGATTGATGGTGTCGTTTGGAACGAAAAGAAATGCATTTAAAATAAAAATGTATTTGCTAAAGAAAACTGTCAAATTTCAAAAAAAAAAACTTTAAACGGCCGAGATTTAATCTTAGGGTAATTGCGGGTCGTTCAAAACACTTTATAGGGCCAGGATCAAATCTTACCAAAATTGGATGATGGATAACTCTATGGTCTATATTATATATGATTTCACTCAATTCTAGTAAAGAACCAATTATACAAACTCGCAGTGGCGGTATCTGAAAATTTTTTATGGGTTCGGGGATTTTCTGTGCTTGAATTTATTACAATCTGGCGTCAAAGTTTTTGGGTCCAAACGGGTCGGGTCGGGTCGGGTCGGGTTGGTCACATAAGTTAACATTTTATTCAATATTTATTTAGGTATTACTTTTGTTAATTGGGCTTCTTGAATTTTTTGGACTTTAGGCTTTTCTGTAATTGAGCTATTGCCTTATCAGTTATTGGCCCACTTTTATAATTCTTATTTAGTAATTTTTATAGTTTTTTTTTAAGTTTTTCAAAGTTTATGTAAAAAAATTTAACTACTAAATAAAAATTAACTAAAATTTTCATAATTAGTGTGTGAGAATATTTTTTAAAATAATAACGGGTTCGTTCACCAAAATAGAATAATGTGTTCGGCGATATGATATCTACCTATTCTAATAAACTAAAATAATTGTAGACACGTGTCAGTTTGTGGTTAAACCTCATAATTTTTTCCCTCCAAACTAATAATTATGCCATAGATTAATAATTATTCACTTTCCTGTTACACTCTATTTATATTATATCTATAACATGATTAAATTATTTACTTATCTTTAAACTTTAATTTATTATATATACTATCCATTTTTATAAAAATAAATATTCTTATAAATTATAAATATATGTTTTAAATCTATCTGTTTATTTTTTCAGTTAATTTACTAAACTAACTAACTAACTATATATATATATATATAGAGGGGAGATTTTAATTAAGAACCTCTTTGAGTTTTAAGAACTCGAAAGAACTCAGTGTAATAATATTTTTTTTTAATTTTTTTTACTCATGCGTAATATATGTAAGTTACATACACTTAAAAAAATTACAGAATTTTTTACGCACCAAGTCGACTTTTTACACATGTGTAACGGACGTAAAAGTTAGTGTAACCACTTACATATTTATTCTCTCTCCTACTTTGACTTTTTTGTCAGATTTAATCTCAACCACATATTCCAATCCATTTAATTAAACGTGTGGCCTAGAATTGAGTTCTTAAGTTCTTAAAACTCAACATGGTTCTCAAAATATCCCTCCTATATATATATATATATATATATATATATATATATATATATATATATATATAAACGAAAACCCTAAAATCCTACGTGTCGCGATGTGGTCGCTCCCCCTTTTTATGGAAGCCACCAGATTGCTTAATTTTTAAATGGAGGCCTCTCATTGATTTAACCCAAATTCATGGGTATGGGTCTTACCAAAACCAGATAGCTTTTAAATGGGTTATAACATCTAATTAAATTAAAAATTAATCTTACCAATTATTTGATATGAAAATCCTATAAAATAGGGATATACTAAAATTTAATATCCAATTTAAAAAGAAAAAGATATTATTTATAATTAATAAACAATTTTATAGTAAAAACATAAGCTGGTTATGGGTCACCAAATTCATATAGCTTTTAAATGAGTTATAACATATCATTTATTTATGAAACATTTTCATTATCAAACCCTAAGTATATTATTAACTTTCTTACAATAAAGAAAATTAAATCCAAAAAAATAAACATTAAAAAACAAAAAATGTAAAACAACCATTTTCTCAAGCCATCAAATTGCTTTATTTGCAAATGAAGGTTTATCACGCATTTGACCCGAATTTACGGGTAAAGGTCTCACTAAACCCAGATAACTTTTAAATAAATGAGTTATAACATCTCATTATATTAAAAATTAATCTCATAAATTATTTGGTATGAAAATCCTATAAAATAGGGATATACTAAAAATTAATATCCTATTTTATTTAAAAAAAGATATTATTTATAATTAAGAAACAATTTTATAATAAAAAAAATAAACGGGTAATGGGTATCACCAAACCCAAATAGCTTTTAAAGCGGATTATAACATATCATTTATTTGTGAAACAATTTTATCATCAAACCTCAAGTATATTAATTATTAACTTTCTTACAATAAATAAAATTAAAATCCAAATATACATATATAAATATTAAAAACGAATAATGTAAAACAACCCCCGTAATACGAGGGATAAAATCTAGTGTGTGTGTATGCTAAAATGTAATAATATATACCATTAACTTTCATATATAATAAAGTTTATCATAGCCAGTTTCTCGGTTTTTTTATCAATGATTGTTTCAGGTCTTTTGTGGGACTTAAATTTGATTGTTACGGGTCAAAAGTTGGCAAATAGATTGTGTGGTACCGGTTAACTACATTTGGCTCAAAAAAATTTGTTACGGGTCAAAAAGGGTAATATGAGTATTTTTAAAAGTTTGAGAATGCAAGTAGATTTATCATCAAACTTATTACAGGTTCATAGTTTTGACTTGAAAATGTCAAAAAAATGAAAAATAGAATTTTAAATGTGATTCAGGTTTCGAGTTTATTTTTAATGACATTTTTGGAAATAATGAAAAGATTCAGGATTTGACTAATTGACTATTTTTCCCACCACTATTAAAATTTAAGAAAATACTGCAAACACTTTCGATATGCTACCTCTAGTCCTATCAGTGCTTCTAACTTTTATCAAATTTGAAACATTTGTGTCAGCATTGACTTTTCCTTTAATGGTGGTTAAAATGTTGTGTATGAAACATGTCATACAAAATTATGCTTAAGTGAAGCAAAACATTCACAAAATTGAATAGGTTAGCGTTTTATTTTTATGTATTGTCATTATAGCAAAATCGAGAAATCCCCTCAAAATTATAAAAATCAGTTTTATGGTGTAGTTCAGAACTATTATTTTATGAAAAGTCTTTTTTGAAATTGGTTCACAACCAAAATCTTTCAATTATATATATATATATATATATATATATATATATATATAGGGGATGGATCTTGCGATAAGTCAAGTTACAGTGAGAAGTGCGAGAAGTCAATCTTGGCCACTAATCTAATTTTCAATCTTTCATCATTAAAAATATATAAAAAGGGTACTAAAGTAATATAAATGTATTCTCTCTCTAATTAATATATATAATTAAAACACATGAGTTACATTTCTAACTAATATATTAATCTAATAACAATAACTAAAAGATTTAAAAAATCAATAAATCTATAATACAATAAATTTATTTTTTTTATCCTATCTCTTGAGTTCACCCTACACAACTATAATTTTTTCCTATACCTCTTCAAAATTTTCATACATATCTTTAATTTTTTCATACACATTTTAATTTTTTTTCCTACACATTTTCCAATTTTTTCGTACCTATGCTTTTCGTCCTACACATCTTCAATTGTTTCCTACGCATATTCAGTTTCTTCCTACACATCATTAATTTTGTCATACACATCTTAATTTTTTTCATACACACATTTTATTTTCTCATACACAACATATTTTTTTCCTACACAACTACATTATCTTCAATTGTTTTCTACGCATATTCAATTTCTTCCTACACAATATTAATTTTCTCATACACATCTTAATTTTTTTCCTACACACATTTTATTGTCTCATACACAACATATTTTTTTCCTACACAACTACATTATCTTTAATTGTTTCCTATGCATATTCAATTTCTTCCTACACAACATTAATTTTCTCATACACATCTTAATTTTTTTCCTACACATATTTAATTTTCTAATACACAACATATTTTTTTCCTACACGTCTACATTCGTCGTACACTTTTTTTTTTGTCCTAGACATCTTTAATTTTTTCCTACGTATATTTAATTTCTTCCTACATATCTTCAAATTTTTCCTACGCATCTTTAATTTTCTCATACACATCTTATATTTTTTTCCTACACATTTTCAATTTCTTTGTACACATTTTTTTCCATCTTACTAATATTCAATTTATTATTTTTTTCAAAAGAGTAATAAATGATGAAGATACTATTTTGCTTAAATCTTATAAATTAAAAGTTGTTTATTGGTGAAAAAAGAACAAAGTTAGATCTCACACTAACATATAATGAAATAAATAAATTGTAACTTACAAATCATAATTTTTGGATATTTATGCTTTGAGCTTTTATTTAGGGATAGATGAGATAAATTAAATAATTAATTATTTTATTCTACTTAAACTAACATTTTCATATTTATTTTAATGTCTTTCAAATTTTATTAATTACAATAAATGCAACAATGTTTCAACCATTGATTAACAATCTAATGGTTAAGATCACTTCTTGCACTTCTCGCTATAAGAATCACTTCTGAAATGAACCTAATCCTATATATATATATATATGATACCGAGAATCAAATTTCCAATACATAGACTCTCACGTATGTTTTTGCAATTGCATTATTATTATTTATTTATTTCATTTTTTTGAAAAAAATTATTTTCAGATACAAATACAATCAATTTATGTACATATAGAACAAATATAAGTATAGATGTAATCATTTTTTCATATACGGTATGTACTTATTTATTTTATTTATAACTTTATTATTTGGATCATTTCGTGTGTTACACAGGCTCTATATCTAGTTATACCTATATACAAAATCAAAAATAGAATGGGTTTGGGCGAACCTAACACCTCTGCAAACTCCGCCTTACCTAATATAAGAAAATTAAATCAACTAGATCACAAATGCTTACCCCTTGATGCTTCAATAATCTAATTATCAAAATATGTTCAAAATATTACATGTTGATCAATTAAATATATCAAATAAAATTGGTACTTATGGTATCCAAGGGAAGATATAGCTGTCTCACCGACTAGCAATACTTGTCCTTTGAACAAACAAAACAACCTTTGTCCTTACCCCAATAAGATTATAGTCATTTTGTTGGTTTTGTTACTTCTAAGAAGTTATATTCTCTGGATTTCCTGTCATTTTAAATCTACTTTCTAAGTTTTTTTTCTATTTGAATTGTTTGGAAATTGTTGTTATCATAGTCTCCCTCACGGTCGACACTCACCGGCATCGTCAATCAGAAGAGAAGCAAACAACCGATGATTTGAAGCTCATAAAAATATAATTGATTAAGATGGTAATTTAGTTAGTTTTTAAACGTTTAGAATAACCTTTTTAAGGTGGTAATTTAGTTATATACATATTGAATATGATAAATTAAATAGCCCTTTAAAAAGTAGAAAGACTAAAATGTTTTATATGCAGTTATGAGGTTACTTAACTGAAAAATTTAATATTCGTTATCGAAAAGAACAAAACGCAGGACGAGAATTCATACAAAGTGTAGTAACTGAAAGTCGTTTTGATAAATGACTCATTTTATAGTATTGGATATTCTAAAGAACATAAGTTGTAATTAGGTATAATTCTTTCAGTTTACTAAGTTTGTTGGGTGGTCGTCGATTATAATGTTAACATAAGTAAAATAAATGTTTGGTAACAATTTAAATCACCATGCCTTTTTTATTTTTTAATTTACATAGCTGATAACAATCTATTTTAATTTTTGTATTATATCAACTTTTTCTAAACGACTAAAATGTAAAAACCAGTATCAGCAAAAGCTGAAAGAAAATACAAGATTTCGTCCAACGACAACCCAAAGCTAAACTAGAAACACTCAAACAGAGACCTGTACCACCTTTCCTAATTGATAGCTTTGTGTTGCTTTACATTTTGAAGCGTTCCTGATCCAAGTGAACGAATGCGGCTTAGCTTCTTTGAAGTTCCTTTCGAAAGGCTTCTGCTATTTCAATACCAAATCATTGCCCACTCTTAGAAAAAACCAGTGACGAAGCTTGGATAAGAACGCCGAGATATACCAGCTTTATATCAGCCTACTACTATTATTAAATGACCAAAGCATACATCAATGTCACATTACATGTTATATTGTTATGTTTGTATCAAAATTAGAAATTAAGGTTTTTGTCAACCTCAAGACTCAAGTCAACACCTATATAGAGGGAGGGTAGCAAAGCTACCCATGGATCCCCTAGCCGATCCGCGGATCGTCGAAAGACATCCGCGCAAGGAACACATGGACTGGCAAAGCCATCCACAATCCACAATTCAAGAGACGCTTTGTGGATCTCCACCATAACCCGCGGACTGCCACGCGAGCACCTGCGGAAGGAATCCACAAACAATTCAAGGGACTCATCATACGCATGATTCCCACGTGATATGGAAGAGCAGTTGCAACAAACTATTTCTAGAAGATTCCTCCAATACCCCCTGATAGCGACATCGACCAATGGAAAGAGGATACCTGGACACGTGATGGCCATCCCATGACGTGCACAGATAATGGCTACACCATAAACGGGTCCAGGCTGTCACATCCGGTAAAGGTCCGACACGTGTCCACTCAGGTAGAGGGGGAATAACTCGATAGTGACAACTCCACCAATCACCTTCCCTCCACCTTCGGCTATAAATACGGAGATCGTCTCTTCAAAGTATTCATTCACAGTCTCAAGCCTCAAGCAATTACATTTGGTATCTTACTTTATTCCGACCAGAGTACGATACTTATTCTCACGCCGGAGGGTGGTTACGGGAAGACCCCCACTCTGTCCTTCCCATAACGAGACTTAACGGTGTTCTGTGTTGCAGGCACTAGCTTGGATCTGCTCTCATTACGTTTCAGAATACTCACAGTTGGGGATTCATCAGGTTGGACTATCCAGTTCGATCTAATGTTTCTTCAACCTAGGAGTCAGAGCTTTTAATATAAGGTTTATTTATTAACTAATATTTACAGACAGACATACCAAAAAGTTATATAATTTCATATATAAAACTATTGGGTACACGTTTTCACCTATATCGATCTATACACTCACTCGTCAAAATCTTATGTCTGATTTGGCTTTATATGTATAATGTATATCAATTAAATATTAAATATACAGTTGGCTTTGTTACACGTGAAAATGAGCTGGATTTGATGGGAACGAAGTTACCTTCTATCTTCCACTTCCACTCGTGTCCCCGTTTATATTAACACCCTCTAAATTTATTAATCCAAAACCCAGATTTTGTATGGCATCAAGATATCAGTCATTTGAATAGATTGATTCGGGTTTATTTAGTTTGTCGTTCTATACATTGTATCATTGAACTATAGAGGTATTCTGAGAGTGTTTGTTTATTGACCAAAATTTGTGTTAATAAGATTATCTAGCGTTATTAATCTTTACATGTTATAGTTATCGTTGATAGGGTAGTTAAAGAAATATAATGAAATCAATGATAAGCCTCCGATTGTAAGATTCTAAGTTTACTATTGTTACATTTTTCTTAAAAGTAATGTCGTTGAAAGAAGCATCACACAAATGGTGTATGACTTATGTTAGAAGTGTTTGAACTTGTCAATAGCCCGTTAATCAAAGATTAGTATATATACTCATTAATAATGAGTTAAGACAGCGTAAAACCAGTGAACCTCAATGATACCCAAGACAGAATGGTTAATCCTTGGGGATTAAAGGATGTTGAAAAGCCCTTGCATGCCAAGTTTGTGACAAATGAGTATTACTGTATTAGAGGTGGTTAAACTATTCAAATAGCTTCTCTTTTTTTTTCAGTAGCTTGATTGATTATTGTTGATATAACAACCGACTATATATTTTACACGATTACATCGAAACAGAAGGCAAGCGGGTAACAAGCTGCGCCGCTACTCCTTTTTGAATTGCAAAACCCAATTTTTTAAAAACTACATTAGCTGATCTTGGAGTCATAACATTACTATGCATGACCCGTTGAACAGGAGTTGCTTGACTTGACGATGTTACAAACCGTAAGCTCTTAAATAATGCTTTCACGACGGCGATGGGAAAAAATCTATTAAATAAGGTATCAACATCTTCCTGGTGGGCAAGATCATTAACCCGAAAGTATTACTTCTGATAATATGAATATCGCAGCGAGTTGTATGCTTTGTTAGAAGGTTTTCATAAGACCTGTTTCAATTAGTCAATTAAAATAGATAATGTATGACATAAAAGGGAAAGAAAGAGAAGGTTGTGTTATCCTTAATGTTGTTAAAAGCGGATCGGTCCGACCGGGATCCGGTCTACTAGCCGGTCCGGTACGTAGTTTGCTCGTCTAACTGGCCGGTCCAACCAGAAAATCGGACCGGTTGAACCGATTTACTATGAAAAAAATATTTTTTTTTGCAAAATCTTTTTTCAACCCTAACCGTCGTTTTTTACCAAATTTGTTCGGCCAATCTGATCTATGAACCGGTTGTCTGTCCCTTACACTATCCGATTCGGTTAAGAAAACATTGGTTATCCTTTCTTTAGTTTGTAATAGATATCAAAGTATACAACGTTGAAAAATGAAAAAGTGCTTTATTATCTAATAATAATCTAAGGGGAGACGGGGTGGTCCGTTATGGACCTCCCATCACTCGTGATGGCTTGTGGAACACCGCCGCCGGTCCTCCCATCACGCGTGATGGGGGGCCGGCCGTGATGGCCATCACACAAATCAATTCAACCGTTGGAAGCTTGTTACCGTTGCAATATTAAAAAAAAAACCTTAATTAACCTATATAAATATAATCAAATCCATCTTCAAATCCAACTCAAATCTAACTCAAATCCTCTACTACAAACAACATTCTAACATCACACAAATGGAGGGTTCAAAGAAACGTGGCTCGGGTTCAAAGAAAACCCAATCCCGACCAAAGGTTCGACAAAATCTTGGCGAGCCGGCGAGATTCCGAATACAAGATGAACCCGACACAACCCAATCATTCCAACAACAACCTTTTCAACCACAACCGTTCCAAAACCAACAATTTCAATCTCAAACATTTAATTCACCGTTTTCATCAACACCGTATCAAAACCAACCGTTTATTCCACCTTCTTCTACACAACGTCTACTGACGGCTTGTCAAGCAACATGCCGAACATGAACTTGAACGATCAACCCGGAGACGATCCCGACGAAGACTAGGAAAGGAAACGGTGGCCGAGGACTTCAACGAATACAAGTCGGCTAAGTTGGCGGAAATGGTCGAGACGAAGGAGCGAAAGCAACTAGCTCTTGCTTCAAAATTAAAACGTGACGAGGCGTATATTAACCATTTGAATGAAAACAAAAAAAAAACGCCGATTTAACATTCATCGTACAACTGCACGAATATCTTAACGAACCCTTTAGGTCGATCATACTTCAACGCAAACGCGAGCTATGCTAGAAGTGGGGTTGGGAAGCGCCGTAGGTTTTTTTTTTGTCGGTTTTTTTAATTTATTTATCTTTGTAATATTTATTTAATCTTGTTTTATTTTTTATTTAATTTAACCTTGTAATAGTATTTATTGTAAAAAAAAATTCCATCACACCACTACCCCCACCAAAATTCCATCACTAGTGATGAAAAGTGATGGGATGAGATGGCACACCGTGATTGGTGGGAGCAAGTGATGGCTTGTGAACCACCTCCACCCCCCTAATACTCTGGTATATATATTATGTATTAAACTATTAATAATAACTAGTAGTTTTTTATCCTATTAAAATATCATTTGAACACATTTGACTAAAACAATAATAAAGTAAAATAAAAACAAAAATAGTACGTACCCATAAGGAGTCGAAATATTTGGTAGTAAATTAAATTATTTTGTCGTTTCATTAGAAGCTTCACGTCGTGTCACCTTCTTCTCCATATAAACCATATATACATACACTCACACACACTCATAAGTAACGTAACACGTTATTTAGTTATATCTACCTCCTGCCACGTCATCATCTTCTTCACAAGTCACACCTGCAACACAATCACTTCTTCCATGGCTGTAATTCAACCTCGCATGCTCAAAGACTTCCTTCAAGACCAAAACCTCCCGTTCCCGCGCCGTCGCAAATCCACAATCTCTGTCATCCTCCACGCCGCCGTCAAATCTCCGTCGGTTTTACGCCGGAGCATCTCCCGTCGGTTTTCGAACAAAATTAGGTCAGTGCCACGTGTACCGGAGCCGAAGATGACCAGGACGACGTCGGTTACGGTGAAGGATATTCTCCGGTGGAAGTCGTTTCGTGATCTGACGGATCCGGTGGAGATTGACGTCACGCCGGAGTCTCCTCGGTGCACGGCTACTACCGCTACCACAACTTCCGCCGGTACGCCGAGGAGTAGCTGGTGCGATAGTGATTTCACCGTCGGTGATGACTCGCCGGTGTGTTTCCGTGAAGTCTCCGGTGAATTGGAGGTTACAGATAAGAAGATATTTCACATTAATATCTCCGGTGGCGGTTGGAACACCGGAGATCTAAAGGTAATAATTGTGATTCATTTGCAAACGACAGTTTAACTTACACAGAACTCGAACTCGAACTCGAACTCGACTCTTGTTTTTAAATTTAAAGCTCTATTACTATTTATTAATTATTTTTTTTAACGGATGTGTGATGAAAAAAATTAGTGTGAAATATGGGACCGGTTAAAGGTATTGTCTAAGATTAGATTATTATCGGCCAACTGTAAAACTTTGAAATTATTAAAATCTAATTTGTTTTTTTTATTTTAAAAAAAATATAAAAATTTAATAATTATGTAATTTGAGTATTATTAGGCCAACATTTATTATTTTGGGGAAAAAAAATTTTCAACTCAAAATTTTAAAGGTCAAATGGAAAAATAAAAACTAAATGGTTTTTAAAAACTGAACGGTTTTTAAAAATTTAAAAACCGAAAGTTTTGGTTTTAACACAAACCGAACCAAGCCAGGCAGACCAAAAATCGTGACGCCCTAAAATTTTTGATGATTTTTTGGTTGATAAAATTTGGGGCTTATAAACGTGTCTAAATTGTGATACAGGATCGGATCATGCTTGTAGAAGAAGAGGAACAATTTAGTCCTATTTCGGTTCTTGATTTCACACATGAACATGTAGAAGCCTTATCTCCAATTCATCAAATCCTTGAAGATATGGAGATGAAGAAACCTTCTTTCGTCGATGATCTAAACAAGAGTGTTGAGTTACACGATACCGAATCATTTATAATAGAAGAACAGGCGATTCAGTTAATGGATCATGTGAAAACAACAAGCTTCGTTGACGAGTGGGACTTAAGCTTGGATTGTTTGTTATTAGATTACTTTAGGGATGAGTTGATCACTGGTAAGGATGTGAAGAACAATGGTAGATTAGAATCTAGGGTTTTAAATGTTGCAAAATGTTGGGTTAAAGGGGAAGATGATGGATGTTTAGAGTGGGAGATGGAAGGTAGAAGAGAAGTATGCATTCGAGAAATGGATAAACGAATGAATTGGAATGATTTTGAAGATGATCGAGAAAACATTGTGATTGAGATCAAGAAAATGATGCTTAATCACTTCTTAGACGAGTTATCAATCGATCTTCTTAACGTTTAGAACATACTAATAAAGATTATTCCAATTCTTTTATTAAATTCATAACCCACGATAACAAATTGTTATTGCTGGTGTTTGTCCATAGAAAGCAGTGATATTTAAAAACCGACGTGAAAGTTGGAACGATGTGACAGATGGTACATAGTCTGGGTTGTACCAAAGTGTACCCTTCGACCTTCGTTGGTACTATGTCGAGGTATGATACCAACTATTGCTTACACCAACCATAGACTAGAGATATCTAATTGATTTACTTATGAAACATGTTAAATTGTGCATCCGAATGTTATCTAGTGATATCTATTGGTATGGATGAATGTGTGAATCTTTATGACGATCTTTGTGTACTACTTGTGATGTGCTTCATGGCCTTAACAACTCTTTAGCATGGTCAAATTATCAGTTCAACTTTTACTTTTTAAAGTTAAAGGTCAAATTTATTAAAAACCAAACAAAATACCACTTACAAAAATGTTGTGAATTGTTTTTAAAATGTGAACCCGTAGGAAACGATTATCATATGCATTTTTTTTCTTTTTAAATTTTAAATGATTTAGTATATTATTGAATATGAATGATATACTTTTGTTATGATATTGCATTTTTATTATGTTACTCGACACGAAAAATTTATGACCAAATATTATAAACCCAAGAACCTAAATATACAGAATTCATAGGAAAATTTTTCTCCCTCCATCAGTGCCATAAGAAATTATCACTTGACTTCAGCTGTTGAACTTGGGCCATTTCTCCATCTTCAGGCCCAGGGGCGGATCCAGTGCTTCGTCAGAGAGAGTAATTGCACTTTCTCAAATCTATAGTTTCCTTTATAAACTTCTACTGTGTTAGGCCCAAAGACCCAAGTGTTCCGTTCATAATTTTTTTAGTGCCCCAAAACCAATTTCCTGAGCCGAACATTCCAAGCCGAAGTTTAACAAGTGTCTTATGCTTCACATCTCAAGTATGTACATTGATTAATAGTGTGCGAACATTCCAAGCCGAAGTTTAACAAGTGTCTTATGTTTCACATCTCAAGTATGTACAGTGATTAATAGTGTGCGAAAATACGAAAGATTGAATGCTTTGTAATTTGTAGCTGTTGAAAAAGAGACACTTGCAAGTGTTATGAATAAAGCTGTAATTGACCGTTTTTAAAAAATAATATCAAGCAGAGATCAATTGTAATATGTGTTTTGCTTATTATATTTAAGAACAACTTGTTGCTTACATTTCTATACATAGTTTATCTAATGCAATTTTTTTTACCCAACTCGTTTTGGTTTAACCTTTGACATGACCCATTCTAGATCGACTTCTTTTGACACCCACTGAGCAAAATTCCTAGACCCGTCACTCTTTTGAAGTTTTCACATAAAGGACCACCACCAAGTCACCAACCCAATTGTCCATTCAATTTGTGGTGTGCATTCACATTAATATTCATTAGTGCACAGTGCCAACCTCACTAGCAATATCTTTCCAAGGTCCTGTCATAGTTTTCTTAATCCAATTACTCAACTCTTGACTGAGTTGAGTCTTACCTTTAATCATGTCTATTGGACTTAAATAGCTAGACCATGTGAACTACAATAATGCAAAGTCGAAAAGTCTAATGACTTGACATCAAACTATAAATCTTTTGAATAACAGTTAGTTTGATTATATTTGGACAAATAGACGATTCACTATCGACTTAAACCGGTAACTATGTGCTATTCATTCTTCTTAAAAGCAGCCATGCTTATTGTTGTTCTTATGCAAATGAATGTTGCTGGATCCGATTCGAATCTTCCTACGTGAAGCGGTATGCACCCGCCTTAACATCGAGCGGGACGGGTCAACCCACAAGATATAGACAAGAGGCTTGAAATCAGGATGTCATGAAGACACAAAGCCAAAACCTATGCACAAGCGCATGAAACATCTGCGCGTGGCGCATATCACATACGCGCAAGCGCATGAAACATCTGTGAGAATAAAGAGAAGACCTTGCGCATCCCCGGGATAGGCGCATAAAGGCCGCGTGTAAGCGACACACAACAAATGAGACAATAGTCTAATCCAAATCAGGATAAGGACAACCATGATTGTACTCATCAGGCAACCTTCCAGAAGGTATCTTTTAAGGAATAAAGAATGTGCTGATGTTGACAGCTGCCAATGAAGGGTGGACAACTCAGCAAAGCCCATGTGCCACCACGTGATGGCACATGGGTCAGGTGAAATACCTTGGTCAGGGAATAATCAATGAAAAAGCACCAGGTGTCCTAAGTACACGTGGCGCGAAGCAATAGGAGGAGGCCAAAAAGGCCCTAATTGGGTCTGAGCCCAATCATTGGAAACCCTAATACTATAAATACCACACCACCTCAACAGTGCAAAGGGAGGCAAGAAAATATATTCTAAGTCCTTTACTCATTTTTACATCCTGATTATCTTCTCCTACAATACCTGATTCTCACACCGGAGGGTTACCCCAAAGAGGACCCCTCTGTCCCTTTCTGAGGGGTAAGCTCACGGTGCTGTTCGTTTTGTAGGTGGAAGAACTCGTATCTCGGAAAACCATCGGTGATATAGCACACTCGTACCCGAGGAACGTTGATCGTATACAAGTAAGTCGATACACGCTTCTTCATTGGCGCCATCACCTGTTACAACGGCAACAAAACTACTATTTCATCAATTTTCTCTTCACCATGGTTTCCGGTGTTCGAAACAATGATCAAGTTCTGGAGGATAATGAGCTTGAGGATGTTAATGAGGGACATCAGGTTCTAAGGGCGCCGCGTGACACTACGCGCACCACCAGTAACCACCCCTTCAACACAACACCTCATAGTCAAACTGAAACTCCCCCAGACGATCTCACGTTCCAAAATCTGACTGGTGCAAAACAAAAAGGACCAATGGGCCCGGAAGTTGAAACCAATGACCCTAAAGAATGGCTCATAAACGAACACCGGCGTTTAATGGACAAATACAATGAGTTGGTAAAACACAAAAAGTTAGCCGATTTAACACAAAGGCTCGCATTTGATAAACAAACCATTCAGGGAACAACAAAAAAGACGCGCGTGCTGGAAGACAGTCATTCTGTTCACACCGAACAAGCTGATATTAGTGATGAGGAAGAGGTGCACAGCATGAAGAAGACGCGAGATACTCATGCAGGAGGTTCACAGCTTCGCGCACACATGCACATAGCACCTGGAGCCAAAGCTGATATGGATTTATACACACCATACAACCCACAAGCGAAAGAGCAAGTGGACGTAACCACACCATATAGGCCAGCCATCTTGGTAAAACATTCAAAATTCGCTGAGCGCATCGCGAAGGCTCCCATTCAACACAAAACCAAGATGCCAAGTGGTTTAGGCAAGTATGATGGTACAACAGATCCAGATGATTTCTTACAAGGTTTTTATAACACTGGAAACTTAGAAAGCTGGACGATGCCAACATGGTGTCACATGTTTGCTCGCTGCCTCACGGGCGCAGCGCGTGTCTGGTTCGAAAGCTTGCCGACAGGACAAATCGATGGGTTTAAAGAGCTATTGGAAAAGTTCCAGGCTCACTTTGTACAGCAGCGCAGACACACGCGCGACCCCGATGACATCATGCACTGCGTACGCAGGAATGATGAAACCATTGAAGACTACATAACTCGTTTCAATCAGGAATCTCTTGCAATTGGAGGCATCACTGAACAACTCTTGCGCGTGGCCTTTATACAAGGTGCGCGCAATGATCAACTCCGCAGAGCTCTCGTGATCAGAGAAGGCATGCCAACCACTTGGGCTAAGCTTATGGAAGCATCGCGAGTCTTCGCGCGAAATGAAAAACAAATTGCCCAAGACAGAGCAAGAGATAAAGGGCATCAAACAGAATCACCACGCAACAATGAAAAGAGGCGCAAACAAAACTCCGTATGGTCCAGGTTGCAACAAACCAATTATTCTCCTACAGAAAAGCAAGCGCAACAAAGTTCACCCCAACCCCAAAAAGACATTCTTAATCGCGGAGAAGGTGACAAGAAGGAAGGCGGCAGAGAGCCTAATAGACCTCTACCAAGAATATGGACTCCCATCACCAAAACGCCTTCGCAAGTGTTAAGCACAGAGAATGTCCAGTTTAAAAACCCCAGGCCATTACTCCATAAGGGACCACCGAACAGTGGCAAATATTGTGAGTTTCACAAATCCACAGGGCACAACACTGATGCATGCCATCATTTGAAGGATGCGATCGAAAAAGATGTGAAATCAGGCAAGTTGGCTCACCTGGTAAAAAATCCAAGACCAGAGAACGAACAACCAGACGGAGCCTCAGCCAGTAAAAAATTCAAAAGAATCTGTGTAGCTGACGGAAGAAGGCAAGGGCAACGATCGAGGAAGAGAAGCGCGCAAATCCAAGGGGATTGGCGCGAGCAACAAGTAATCTTTCCAAGAATCAGAGGAGGTCCGTCTATCAGCAGCCCTCTAGTCATCACTGCACACATCGCTCATTATGAGGTGTCAAGAGTCCTGGTGGACACCGGTAGTGAGTCAGACATCATGTATGAGCAATGTTTCAGGAAGTTGGATCCAGAAGACCAAGCAAGGCTTGAAGTTGTGAGTGCACCAATCTCGGGTGTCTCAAACGAAATTATTCACCCCCTAGGTCAGATACAATTCGAACTCACTATGGGGGATGAGAAGCACAAGCGAGCTGAAATTGTCAACTTCCTGGTCTTGCCCACCACTTCATGCCATAGTATGATCTTGGGCAGAGGAACGATTGCCCAATTCAACGCCATACCGTCACCAGCGCATGGCGCGTTGGGGTTCCCAACACCAACAGGAGTAACATTTGTGTACCGAGATCACTTATGCGCAGTAATAAGTATACCTCGAGAGGGGAGAATGAAGCTTCCGGTGGCAAACAACGCGCCAGAGGAATGGATTCTCAACCCAAAATTCCCAGAACAAACAATCACAATCGAAGCTACGATATCAGATGACACAAGAGTGAGAATGAAAAGATTGCTCACAACATATATGTCAGTCTTCGCGTGGCAACATTCTGATATGACTGGGGTTCCGCGAGACCTGGCGCAGCACTCTCTCAACACATTCAAGTCCGTGGAGCCAATTGCTCAAAAGAAAAGAGTCATGGGAGACGAGAAGATAAAGGCCATGAATAAGCAAGTAGAAGATCTACTGTGCGCGAATATCATTCGCCCAATACGATATCAAACATGGGTAGCCAATCCTGTGATGGTAAAGAAGAGCAATGGGTCATGGAGAATGTGCATTGATTTCAAGGACCTCAACAAGGCGTGTCCAAAAGATTGTTACCCCCTCCCAAACATTGACATGAAGGTGGACTCTGTGGTGCCATTTAAGCTCAAATGTTTCCTGGATGCCTATAAGGGCTATCACCAAATTCAAATGGCACCACAGGATGAAGACAAGACTGCTTTCAGAACTGACAAGGGTGTTTTCTGTTACACAAAAATGCCCATTTGGTTTGAAGAATGCAGGAGCCACTTACCAAAGACTCATGGATGCAATTTTCAACGAGCAGATTGGAAAAAACTTAGAAGTCTACGTGGATGATTTGGTGATTAAAAGCAGGGAGGAAAAACAAATGCTCAAAGACATCGAAGAAACCCTTCGGCGCCTAAAGGAAGTAAACATGAAGCTCAACCCGAGCAAATGCACATTCGGTGTTGAAGAAGGGAAATTTCTCGACGTAATGGTCACCAAGGATGGTTTCAAGGTGAACCCAGAGAAGGTGGAGGCTATCCTCTGCATGCCCTCACCATCCACCATGAAGGAAGTTCAAAAGTTGAATGGTAGATTGGTATCAATTAACAGGTTCCTAGCAAACCATGCAAACAAATCTACCCCATTCATTAACACACTGAGAAATTGCTTAAAGAAAAGCCAATTCAAGTGGACGCCTGAGGCCGAGCAAGCTTTCAGTGAGATAAAAGAATGTCTGATAAATCTGCCTGCGCTCACAGCTCCACTACCTGGTGAAACTTTAACGTTGTACCTGTCAGCAGGAGAGCGCGCCATTGGCGCAGTATTATTGGTGGATCACAAGGGAATCCAAACACCAATTTATTATGTAAGTCGGGTGCTGACAGATCCTGAGACGCGCTACACCATCATAGAAAAGTTAGTTTTATCACTAACGCATGCGTCGCGCAAGCTTCACATATATTTCAATGGTCATCCTATTGAAGTCCTAACTGATTACAACATCCAGCAAGTCTTGCGATGTCCCGCGCTCTCAGGAAGGCTGACAAAATGGGCGCTGGAATTAGGGGAGCACACGATCACCTATAAGCCTCGTCCAGCAATCAAGGGACAAGTCTTAGCTGATTTCATCGCAGAAATCCCTGAAGGAAAATTCGAAGAGGCTCAGCGCGAAGTAGACCCTCCGCAAGCCAATAATGAAGAAAACATTTGGAGATTATTCACTGATGGAGCTTCAAACAACGAAGGGTCCGGCGCAGGCCTCAAACTGGTGGATCCAGAAAATCATGAGTATACTTACGCAATCAGGTTGGATTTCAAGAGCACCAACAATGAAGCTGAGTATGAAGCCCTGCTGGCTGGTTTGCGCATCGCGCAAAAGTTCGGAGTTAAAAAGCTAGAGGCTCATGTAGATTTATACCTGGTAGCAGCACAAGTCAATGGCCTTTATGATGCCAAGGAGAACACCATGCCTCTGTATCTAGAGCAGGCGAAGAAACTCACCGAAAAATTTGACTTTTTCAGAATCATACACATTCCGCGCAGTGAAAATAAGTCTGCCGACGCGCTAAGCAAGATGGCATCAACCAGCTTCGATCATTTTGGCAAAGATGTCAGGGTGGAAGTAATGAGCAACCCGTCAGTGGGAGCGAAGTCTGTTCTTGTAATTCATACAACACCTTCATCATGGATAACTCCAATAATGGAATTCTTGAAGGAGGGAAAGGTACCAGACGATCGCGCACAGGCGAGAAAGATAAGACACAAGTCAAAACTACGAAATGCTCGATGGTACGTTATATCGACGCTCTTATCTTGGACCACTCATGAAATGCCTAGACGCTGAGGAAGCAAGCTATGTGATCAGAGAGATACACGAAAGAATCTGTGGAATATATGCTGGCCCGCGCATGGTGGTCGCCAAGGCAATGAACGCAGGTTACTATTGGCCAGGCATGTACTTGGACGCGTTAAAAGAGATCCAAAATGCAAAGCGTGTCAGAGCTATGCGCCAAATACCATGCGGCCAAAGAACAACTTGATTCCGGTAACCTCTGCATGGCCTTTCCACAAGTGGGCAATCGATATTGTAGGTCCCTTACCACAAGCGCCAGGGCGAGTAAAGTTTTTGGTAGTGGTAGTAGACTATTTCACAAAATGGGTTGAAGCCAAGCCACTGGCAAAAATTACAGCCGAGGCAATGAAGCAATTTATTTGGAGCCACATCGTATGCCGTTTTGGCCTGCCCATGGAAATCGTGAGCGACAATGGCAAACAATTCACTGACAGGAAGATATCCAGGTGGTTCAAGGAATTGCACATCAATCAGGTCTTCACTTCAGTATACCACCCTCAAGGGAATGGTCAAGTGGAACGCGTGAACCAAAGCTTGCTGAATGGGCTGAAGAAAAGGTTGGAGGGAGAGTCCCATGCATGGGTCGAGGAGTTACCTTATGTCCTGTGGGCACACAGGACATTAAGCAAAACCAGCAATGGCGAGTCCCCGTTCAGCCTAACCTATGGAACGGAGGCTATGATTCCAGCAGAGATTGGATGCCCATCTTATAGAGTGCTCATGATGAGTAAGACGGATAACGAGCAAGAAAGGAGGTTGGATCTCAATTTGCTTGAGGGACGCAGAGAGGCGGCTATCATCAGTGAAGCCAAATACAAGAAAAAGCTAGAAAAATACTACAATCAGCCCGTGAAAGAATGACACTTCAAGAAGAATGATTTTGTCCTTCGGAACAATGAAGCTAGTCGCGCAATACCCCCGGGAAAGATGTCTCCCAACTGGGAGGGACCTTATCAAGTCTCGGAAAAATTGGGAAAAGGCGCATACGCTTTAAAAGATTTAAATGGAAAGAAGATCCCACGCACATGGAACGCAGCACAACTTAGAAAGTGTTTCATGTAAAAGTTGTCAAGTTTGTAATCAAGGCTTTTTAAGCCATTATGAATAATGATACGCTCTATATGCGTTCTATTACCTTTTGCATACATGTTTCACACTTCCCTTTATTAATTTTGAGCAATATGACAACATTGTATTGACATCAAACTAAAAATAAAACGACGTAAAACATACATGCGCGAGTTTCAAGCTCAGACGCGTTAACGAGTTTTAACTCTAAAACGTCAGGGCCTTAGCCCAATAATATGAGCCTTAGCTCAAATTACTCATAGCATCCATCCTACGTATTGCGCAGCTGGACCATAAAAATACCTAAGCACAACTAAGGCAAAGCACATGCCAAAGCATAGTTGTTAAGGTCTCAGGTCGGGGCCGCGCATGGGATTATAATGGATATAAGCAGAGTAACACATACTGACACGTAAAGGCTAAAAAACTCATTCATAATTCCCTATAATAAATGCACGATAACGTCGCGCAAAAGAGGAATAATGAAATGCCAAGGCACGTGTCAGCATATTCAGAATATCGCAAAAAAAGAAACTTGAAATATGACAACTGTTAAGGATTAAGTAAAAATAATTTCCTTACAACCTTGTTCAAGTTTCAATGTGTAAGCATACATTATATTCAACAAGCACACACATGCAATATAAAGAGATGAATTGGGAATGCGCAAGATGCGAATAAGGGAAAAAAAAACTTTCATTCCGAAACATAGAAGTTTACAAATGATGAGGTAAAAACTACAAACACAAAAAAAAAAAAAAAAAAAAACAAGAAGGGCTTTTCAAGTCTCTATGTTAATATCAGCCTCTTCATCTTCCTCATCATAATTTCCTCCCTCAGCATCTGGCGCAGCCCGCTCCTCGTCATCTCCAAACTTACCATAATCAAGCTGTTCGTCTTGAATATAGTCGTCTTCTGTCATGATAGCGTCAGGAGTAGGTCCTTGGGCCACGCCAGAGCCGCTGGCAGAGGTAGCGTTGCCCGCGCCATCATCATTGCCACCAATCCCTTCACATTCATCAAGTAATTTCTTTAAAGCGCCAAGATCGGGCTGGTCAGCAAGCGCGGCTATCTGCAAGTCACAAGGAACAGTATAAGTACAAAAGATTATGAAAATAAGTCAAGTAAACTCATTAAGGTTAAAATATCTGCTCAAGGATGGGAATTGGAGTATTCAAGTACTTCTCCCCCACCTCAGCCATGTCAGCGCAGACAGCGTCAAGCTGATAAGGGTAGTCGGATGGATTCTTCTTTAGCATGCCATATTCATAACCATCCTTAAACCCCTCAGCCCGACCCACCAAGCGCGACGCCGCATTACAGTCCATCACAAGGGTCTGGAAATCGTCTGAATATTTCATGGCATAAGCGCAACGAGTCACACCCTGTGAAATCAGCCAATGACGATCCTGCGCAAGAGAAGAGACAGACGTCTCAAAAGCAGGAATCTGAGAGTTTAACAACTCAACAGTTTCTTTGGCTTGCTTCAGATCTTCCTTTTCGGACGCCGCCGCCGCCAAGGTTTCTTTCTTCTCTGCTTGCGCAGCAACAAGCTCTTTTTTCAGGCGCGCAACCTCACTTTCCAACAAAGATTTTTCAGTATTAACCTGCGCAATAGTTCGGTCACGCGCCTCCACTGCCAACTCCAGGTCACGCGCTTGACGCGCGTGCTTTGCCGCATCTGCCTCTGCCACTTGCAGTTTCTCTCGCGCAGCTTGCAGCTCAAGCCCGCGCTTCACAAAAGCAGCGTTGGAACTTTCCCGGTTCTCGCTAAGTTCTGCTTGTAGTTTCTCAGCTTTCTCTCGGGCATCAGAAAGATTCCAAGTAGAAATCTTAGCCTCTTGCTTGGCCTCCACAAGGGCATCACGTACCTTTATATAATCATTGCGAAGCTCTTGGGAGGCAGCAAAAAAAGCAGACCCAGCAAAAAGGTGGTCATTAAGCAAATCCACGCGAGCGCGGTCCTCTTGAAACCTCCTTTCAGCTGGAGGAACAGAGTGAGCCCAAAAGTCTTCACATACGCCCAAGGATTGGAATGAGCTCTCTTCAGTGATACTCCAGCTCGGTCGATATATATGATCGGCTCCCTACAAACACAAAGCAACGCAAAGAAACGTTTTAGTTATCTAAACATTAATTTGGAAGTCTGCACAGCGGAGCAAAATAAACTTATACCTGAGGAGAACCGGCAGAAAGATTAGCGCCAGCTGATGAGCTCCTGCCTGCCCCATGAGAAAAAGGCTGCGCCACGAAATCTCGTGGCGCTACAGGGCTCACGCAGCCACCATCAGAATTTTCAAAATTAACCTCCTCGTCATCCTCTATAACAGGTCTCTTCTCCTGCGACATGGAAGAATCAAAAATAGTCTCGCGAGGAGGGCTGCGCGCAGGAGGGGGTGAGGGAGGTCTTGACGCTGTTAGAGTAGCGCGAAATATAGTCTCCTGCTCTTTAGTGATCCCAATGAGGGGAGATTCAGTACTTGTTGGAGCAGGAGCAGAACTAACGGCGCCAGCGCTAGCAGTGCCACCAGCAGCTTGGGTGCCAGCTATAATTCCTATGAAAAAATCAACAAGGAGAAATGATTCATGACTTGAACTAAAGGAAAAAATCAGACAATCAAAGCGCAATAAATACCTTGGCGCACCGCAGTCCGCGAATTAAGCATCGCCATGAAGTCCATTTTCCCCCTTTTTGAGGGCAAAACAGAGGACTTCAAAACAATTTTCGGCATAGCCTTGGCACCTTGTTGCGCCTGAGGTTGAGCCACCAACGTTGCCGGCTCTACAAACATTTGAGTGAACAAAGCTTCATTAATAACTCTATCGGAATCACGATCATAAAACCACAAAATATAAACAAAGTATACCTGTTGGAGAAGATGAAACAGCAGGCGCAGCACCGCTTCCATTGTCTGCCGCGCGCAGAGATGAGGTGGCAGCACCATACCTCGTGTGGACTGGAGGATTGCCCACACCTTGAGGCAAAGAAGACGAGGAAAACTTGGAAGTAAAACCCTTGGTTTTCTCAAGTCCCTTCACTTGAGTAGGAGGAAGATTCTGGGCAACAGAGGCATCATCTTTTTTTCTGTTTTTTACTGGCCCCTGCGCCAGTTTTGCCTTTAGCCTTGCGCTTGAGTTTTTGCGCTTCAGCTTCTTCCTCCTCCCCTTCCTCTTCCACAGGCTCCAACCCATAATTAGCGAGCGCATCTACAATACGCGCAACAGAAATGTTAAAACCAAATTTGGTATTCCAAGGGCCTAAACACAAATACAAGGGCTTACCAGGCGCATCGCTGTCAAAGCAAAATTCTAAGTCGACAGGGATGAACATATCATCGAAGCGATCAGGGAAAGCAACTTCCCCAGCGTTCAGGGCGACAGAGCCACCTTCTGTATGCTCGTCATAGGCGGCGTGGATGTATTCCTTGCTTTCTGCATAAAACAAGACAAGTGATATCAGCAAAACGAATTATACTCGCGCAAAATTAATGCAATGAACAAACAACCCACCTGAGCCATCAACATGGATGACAGGCTCAGTCTCGCTGTCAGTCCACCTCTTGCTCATACCAACCCCCACCAATGCTTCCTCGCAAATATTCTTGGCGGGGGATGGTTCAGCAGTTAATTTTTTAACCCACGCGCTAGATGGATTCTTAAGAACGTCATCATCCGCGGGCGCGGAAGTAATCGCGCGCATGGTCATACAAATGGGAATAACACCAGCCTTGATATAAAAAAAATTTTCAGCCCAGTCATGAAGGCTTTTGAAGGTAACAGTGCATCACTTAACCTTCTGACTGCGCGGTGTGAATGAGAACCAAGAATCTTGGATTTTCGGCTTATAAAAAAATTGAAAGCGCCAAGGGGTGGGCTCCTCGCGCTGAGCTTTGCACATGAACTCAAAATGAGTCATGCGCACTAATCCACAGGGATGGACTTGAGATATATGAATCCCGTAAAATTGGAGGAGCGCACCTATAAACCTCGTCATCGGAAGACGAAGATTACAGCGGGTGAAAAAGTGAGAATATAAAGAGATATAGCCGGCGGGAGGATCCGTCGCCGTCTGCCCGGCTGCCGGGAGCAGACAACCATACTCAGGGAGAAAACCCTGAGAAGCAATGAGACTATCAAACTCAGGCTGTTTCAACTTGCAGGGGATCTCGTCCCATCTTTTCGCCGTTTTATTCTTTCCCCCCTCCTCCGACGAAGTCTCGGCAACCCGAATACCCTTGCCGGTTTTCTTCAAAGTATACATAACCACTGATTTTACACGGCTTTTACTAGGGGAAATTGTGGTGTCTGGGTTATCAGATATACAATTGCGAATCGAACAATATGGTTACTTTAAGCACGGAATTCAGGGATGAAGACGAAAGCTCTTAATCGGAATGTAAATGATAGGCAAAAGCTCTGAAAATGACAGTGGAGATGAAGAAAAAACCGTTCAAAAGGTTTGGTTTTATAGGCTCAGGGGAGAGAAAGAGAAACAAGTAATAATCAGATTTACGCTCACGCGCCCCCACTCGCAGGCGCAGGCCAACATAAGCGCGACACGTGTTCCTGACACTGCATGAGGAGACGTGAAAGGCCACTGTAGCACCTCGAGCACACGAAAGGTCTGACACATAACGTCTCTATCTCTGATGCATGTCAACACCAACCAACCACGTGCATTGACGATTCGTTTTAACCAAAGGGATGGAATTTCGCGCAACGCGCATACAAGAAAAGAAAAAGAAAAAAACAAGCCCTATTGAAAAATCAAACTATTAAGTCTAATATCTATCTTACCTCGCTCGCGCGAGACAAGACACATATTAGACTGGGGGGCTTGAAGGGGTATGCACCTGCCTTAACATCGAGCGGGGCGGGTAAACCCTCAAGATATAGACAAGAGGCTTGAAATCAGGATGTCATGAAGACACAAAGCCAAAACCTATGCGCAAGCGCATGAAACATCTGCGCGTGGCGCATATCACATACGCGCAAGCGCATGAAACATCTGTGAGAATAAAGAGAAGACCTTGCGCATCCCCGGGATAGGCGCATAAAGGCCGCGCGTAAGCGACACACAACAAATGAGACAATAGTCTAATCCAAATCAGGATAAGGACAACCATGATTGTACTCATCAGGCAACCTTCCAGAAGGTATCTTTTAAGGAATAAAGAATGTGCTGATGTTGACAGCTGCCAATGAAGGGTGGACAACTCAGCAAAGCCCATGTGCCACCACGTGATGGCACATGGGTCAGGTGAAATACATTGGTCAGAGAATAATCAATGAAAAGGCACCAGGTGTCCTAAGTACACGTGGCGCGAAGCAATAGGAGGAGGCCAAAAAGGCCCTAATTGGGTCTGAGCCCAATCATTGGAAACCCTAATACTATAAATACCACACCACCTCAACAGTGCAAAGGGAGGCAAGAAAATATATTCTAAGTCCTTTACTCATTTTTACATCCTGATTATCTTCTCCTACAATACATGATTCTCACACCGGAGGGTTACCTCAAAGAGGACCCCTCTGTCCCTTTCTGAGGGGTAAGCTCACGGTGCTGTTCGTTTTGTAGGTGGAAGAACTCGTATCTCGGAAAACCATCGGTGATATAGCACACTTGTACCCGAGGAACGTTGATCGTATACAAGTAAGTCGATACACGCTTCTTCACTACGGATCATGTTGCATTATTGAAAATCAAATCCATGATTACAACGATCCTCATGGTGTTTTCAAATCGTGGAACGATTCTCTTCCTTGCATGTGGCAAGGAGTGACATGCGGTCATCGACACCAAAGAGTTACAAGCTTGAATCTGACTAGCAAAGCCTTAGAAGGTTCTTTATCTCCTTTTCTTGGAAACCTCAGCTTCCTTAAATCACTCATCTTAGATGACAACCGGTTTTATGGAAGTATCCCACATGAAATAGGCCGCTTGTCACGATTACAAGAGCTTTCCCTTCACATCAATTCTTTCACAGGAGAAATCCCGGCCAACTTATCAAGTTGCTCAAAACTAAGGTTAGTTAGCTTATATTCAAATAAGTAGTCCGGGAAAATTTCAAATATTTTTAGCGCGCTACGGTTGATGGAAATATTAAGTTTAAGCAATAATAACTTCGCAGGTGGGATTCCACCGTTCATTGGCAATCTCACAAATCTAATAGGCCTCTTTTTAGCTAGGAACCTGTTAGGAGGGAGTATTCCGAAATCCTTCAATCAATTGAAAGAATTGAGAGAATTGGTCCTCGGAGATAATGACCTCCTCGGGGGAGTTTCCATTGTTTTTCTTTAACCTTTCAAAGCTAATACTTATAAGCATCCCACAAAACCAACTTAATGGAAATCTACCCACAAACTTATGTTTGAGCCAACCTCGTCTCTGGATGCTAGCAATAGATTTCAATCACTTCAACGGATTCCTTCCACCCTCGATATCAAACTGTTCAGAGTTGGAAATTTTTGATGTTTCCGTAAATGATTTTAAAGGGAGACTTAATATTGCCTTTGGAAAACTAAAAAAACTTATTTGGGTCTTGGTACCAATAAATTTGATAGCAATAGTGTTGATTGCAAGAATCTTTTTGATTCTTTATCCAACTGTAGCAACTTAGAGACTTTAGAACTTGCCGAAAGTCGTTCACTTGGCAACTACTCATACAAACTGCAGCACCTAGAGCTTTCAAGGATTATATCTTAGGCAGTCTCCCTTCATCTATAGGCAATTTGTTTGGCCTGACTGAAATTAATCTAGAACTAAACAACCTCACGGGCATGATTCCTGAAAGCATAGGAAAGCTTCGAAACATGGAAATACTATATCTTAACAACAATGCTTTCTCTGGAAATATTCCAACATCTATAGGAAACATGTCATTTCTAATTGAAGTAGTATTTGGTGTAAACAAATTGGAAGGCGTTATACCATCGACTTTTAGCAATTACAAAAGGCTGTTATTACTAGTACTTTATGTAAATAACCTTAGCGGAAGTGTACCCAAAGAAATATTCCAATTGTCTTCACTTACCATTGGTCTAGATCTGAGTCAAAACAATTTGTCTGGAGTTCTTCCGCAAGAGATTGGCAACCTGAAAACCTTAGGATATCTTGATTTGTCCCATAATTATTTATCCAGTGAACTTCCAGGTAGCTTTAGCAATTGCATCAGCCTTCAAACACTAAATCTTTCCAGAAATTTCTTCCATGGATAGATGCCGTAGGCATTGAGTTTTATGAAAGGCCTCGAGTATGTTAGCTTGTCACGAAATAGCTTTTCTGGGCCTGTTCCAACATATTTACAAGAAACGGATTTGAGGTACCTAGATCTTTCATATAACAACTTGAGGTACCTGTTAAAGGTGTTTTTGCCAACACAAGTATGATATCAATCACTAGGAACCGTAGACTTTGCGCTGGCGAACCTGAGCTTCACCTACCCAAATGCACAACTAGCGCCTCTGAGAAAAGTACTAAAAAGCTTTCGGTTCGGGGGGTAGCAATTTCACTATCTTCCACTTTTGTAGGTTTAGCTTTGGTGTCATTTCTCTTGTTTTATTTGTGTATAAAAAGGAGTGCACATAAATCATTAGAAACAATATCGACCGAATCTTTTGAGAGGATTTCATATGATAAACTTTTCAAAGCAACCGAAGGATTCTCTCTAGATAATCTGATTGGTACAGGTAGCTTTGCTTCGGTTTACAAAGGAGTTTTTGATGAAAGTGGCTTCATTGTGGCAATCAAAGTGTTGAACCTTAACTTTCGAGGAGGTTTTACGAGTTTTATGGCTGAGTGCAATGCCTTGAGAAATATTCGGCATCGCAACCTGGTGAAGCTTATAACTTCTTGTTCAAGTATCGATTTCCAAGGCAGTGATTTTAAAGCTTTAGTTTATGATTTCATGCCAAATGGGAGTTTGGAGAGTTGGCTGCATTCAATACAACAAATGCTAGATCTTGCTCAAAGAATCAACATTATCAAGGATGTGGCTTGTGCTCTTGATTATCTACATTGTCACTGCGGCAACGTAGTTGTTCATTGTGATTTGAAGCCTAGCAACATTTTACTGGATGCTGATATGGTCGCTCGTGTTGGAGATTTTGGGCTTGCAAAAATTCTTTCCCTTGAAGGAGTTTCTAATGCAAACAACTATAGCTCAAGTATTTTCAGAGGAACCATTGGGTACGCACCTCCAGGTAAGCTAATGGTCACTAGTCCATTTAAATGTCTTCTTTTAGTCTACGATATACGATACTATTAACTTTGCATAAGTTGCAGAATATGGACTTGGAAGTGAAGTCTCAATCAGTGGGGACATATATAGCAATGGAATTCTTTTGCTGACCCGATGTTTGATGAAGGCCTAACTTTGCATTCCTATGCTAGGAATGCCTTGGCTGATGGTTCTACGCTTCAGATTCTAGATCCAGTACTTTTAAGTGACGACGTTGATGGAAAGACTTTGATTTCTTTAGTGAAAATTGGAGTGCAATGCTCTTTCGAGTCTCCACAAAATCGAATGGATATTGGGACCGTTGTTCACGAGCTTTTCTCAAGTTCTTGATTTGTTAAACGCCCACGGATAAAGTTCTGCAACCCCTAAAAAGCTAGTATGTGATTGTGTTATAATGTTTGTTTCTCCATGCCTCTAAATGTACACGTTGACTTTTAACAAGGTCAAATTTCAATTTATGTTTTCACTTTAATGATCGTATAATTTCATTCCATAAACTTCTTTGACTTCTGTATTTCATTTCTTAGTCAAGAACTCAGTTAACTCATTTGATTATTTCGAAAGCTAAAGACTTATTATGTCAACTAGCTTAGTAACCCGTGTAATGCACGGGCTATATAAAGAATTTAAAATCAATAAAAATGATGTTTATATACGTAGTATAAGTTAGGATTGTATAACAATTTCTAATATATGAAATTAAATATTACATTATATATAAATTTGAAAAAAAATTAAATACAAAAATTGTTTATAAACCTTCAAATATCTCATTGTACACAACATATTTAGTCTTCCCATATTAATTATTGAATGGTACTAAAGGATAAATTTAAGGTTTTAAAATGGTAAAACAAATCAAGAGTCAAGTCAAGTTTAACTAAATTTTCACATAAGGCAAATTCTGAGTATTTAGATGTACACATGAGAGACTTTTAATAGTTTATGCATATATTAGTTGTTTTGCGCAAAGGATCTTTATAATAACAATATTTTGAAATAAAATATTTAAAAATTAGTTTAAAAGGCTTAATAAATAAATAAACTTAAACATTTTTTAATTTCTTGAAATCACACTAAATGAGAGTTAATGAAAATTTAATTAGGAATTTTAAAAGTAATAATAAATGTAGCAAATTAATTTAATAGATTTCCACATGGTTTAATTTTAGAAATAGCTTATGTGTCATCCTATCCACAGTGTTTTGCTTTAATATAATAGTAAGATTTTAATGTTAAAGACATCGCAATTTTAATGTTAAAGTTCAATTTCCAATCCAGCTTATCATACTGAGATTACGCCACGTTCCTAAATGGGCACGCGACCTAGGGTAAATGCGATGGATCTTGCAACTTAAGTCTAAGCTCTTACTACATAGTCTTGGTTGTACAAAGCGTACACTTCGACCTTCGTTGGTACCAACCAATATATGTCAATGTGTTACACCAACCATAGACTAGTGATATCTAATAGATTCTATTTATGAAAATAAGCTAAATCATACGTCTGATTATTAAAATAAACATGTTTAATAAGTTTTAAGCATGATAATTAAATTAAACATGTCAAGCAAGGTTTAAACATGATGTACATCATTTTTAAACTATTTGAAATATTAAATTCAGTCTGGTAAGGCTATGTGATGTGGTTAAAATAACAAGGGCTAGTTAAAGCATCACGTTATTATAATCACACTGGCAGTGAGGCTTTAGCAGCTCACCCGTTAACGAGTATGTTATGGATTAACTAGCTAGTTATAATGGTGAAGAAAATAAATAAAATGATAAATAAAACACAGATTAGTGATTAGTTAATATGTGGTCCATTGTGCTATATTATCATTATTATGGGTTGTGTACTTTTGTGGAGTCCTTCCTATAAATAGAAAGATCAAACAAACTATGTTCTACCTCAATATGTAATAAAGCTTGATTCATCATTTTCAAATATTTTTATTTCTGAATTAATTTACCTAATAAACCCTTTAATTATTATTCATGCCACAAACCACCTTCAAATACTTAAAGGCAGCAAACTGAATAAAATTTCCTACACTTCTTTAAAACACAAAAACCAAGTAAATAAAAATAATTAATAATAATAATAATAATAATATACTGTAATCAAACCAAAGGTCTCTTTTCTTCATCCTCTTCGTTTATCGAATTCTCATCTTTAACCGATTCTTTCGTCTTCGAGACCATTATTGGAGCCGGTTTGTTCTCGGGTAACATCTTCAACACGATTCCCATGGATATCAGAATCAAGCCCGTCCCATGTTGCTCGGTTAACGGCTTTGTGAAGATCAAGTATGATAGCAACAAAGTAACCGCCTTTCTAGCCGTTGTTATCTATGTCATTAAGACAAGTTCAGAAGCATGCAGTATAAATGTGATGGTGATAATAATATTGGCATTGAAGTTAAATGTACCATTGCTGTGGTGGCCGCCCCAAATATGGCGATTAAGGAAAGAACCGAGACTTGACCGACAAACGTTGCCATTGCTTCGAAGACTAAGACACCGTATACATAAGGATGCTGCACACAAATACAAAGATTGTCAGAAGTATGTAAAGGTCACTACTTTTTTTAGCATAGGTCAGTTTTGACTTTGTGGGTCAACCTACACCGTTAGAAGATATAATTTGGCATGAAAATCTTGAAACTTTCAAGATTTGTTTAACCGACACGATAAACATGCAATGATAAATGATTGCTACAACATGTTAGCAAAGCGGTCAAAATGTGTGGCCGTTCGTATCAAATCTTGACCGACTTAGGTCAAACTTATAGGTTTTTTGGTTGAAGTCAACCTTCAAACTTTTCAAGAGATGTTAATCACTAAATGGGTGTTATACTTGTAAAAGGTTTACATAATATTGAACTTGAAAGCTAAAAGGGTTGACCTTTTAAGTCAAACTAAGAAAATGTTGACTTTCTATGACAAAAATTGCAAAATTGTGTAAGCTAATGACACATAATAATAAAACAATTTCATAATTAATTGCAACTTGCAAAGCACTAAAAATGGCCAACTGAAATTAAAGAAACTTCACCTCAGAGCAAGAACTCCAAGCTTTAAACAACTCTCCGGTCAAAAGCATTGGTGGAATCAAAAAAGGCAAGCCCACAACGGTTGAGCAAAATAGCATCTCCGTCTGCACAAGAAACCGATCATTCCCGACCAAAAAAAGTCAACTTTTGAAAATTCCCAAGAACAGATCAAGTCACGTGCCCATAAACACAAAAACAGATCAAGTCACGCGCAAATCACCTGAGTCGTATCGGGATTCATGGTAAATATAGCTTCTTGAAAATTCCCAAGAAACGAATCCATGATCAACGCACCAGAAACCATCACAACACCGAGGATGCTAAAATTTGGGGACGTATTTGCATCCGCGAGGGTGAATAGTATCAAACCCACAACCAAAAGTAACGCGGAAACATATTCGTGGGGAGGGTATTTTCGTCTTAACCCGGGAATAAATGCTCCCATAATCATCACAGGCAGAACCTATCAAATTTAAGTTCAAAAAGTTCAACCAAAATGATATATTGTGATCAGAAATAACATGCCATAAAAAGACGTCAAAATTATGACACAGGACTTTACACAACCAAACATTGCATGGTTGCCATACGATTAAAAACGCATGAATATCATCAAGATATTGAATCCTTTAGGAGAATTGGAGGTATAAACAAGCCAAGCCGGCTCGTGAGCTACTCAAAATCAGCTCGTTAAAAGCCATATTGCACCAAGCATAAACGAGCATGAGATCGAGTGACGAGCCCGAGCACAACTAGGCTAAACAAGCCTATAATTTTTATTTACTATATTCAATATATATTTTTATATTAATAATTACAGTTTATATTACTGTTTATTAAATTAAACTAAAATATAACCAAATAATATATATCATGCTATATATAAAAATTAAGACTTATAAACACATAAAAAATTATTAAAAATGTATATAACTTAATTAATAAATATAAACAGTCAAGCCCAAGCCAAGTTCAAACTTTAGGAAAAGAGCTTGAAACAAGCCGAGCTCACATAAGTCAAACGAGCTCAAGGTTGGCTCGTCTTGTTTACACTCCTAGCGTTCTTCAACATGAGACACACTTTCAGGGTGATAATGTACAGAAAGCAAACATTGTCCGAAGCAAATTAAAATCTAAACTTTTGACATATACAGAAATAAAGTATTCACCTTGGTGGATTTAAACATGAGTTGAGCAGGGTAATTTAGGAAAGCCAAAGACCCTTTGGTGAGACCATGTGAACCCATGAGTACAGCCGAGAGCTTAACATATGTCTTCCATGGGTTCACCATTTGCTTGGTGGTGAACCCTTGCAAATAAATCAAAGCAATGTAAACCCATCCTTGAACAAATGTAAAATACCAGCCATAACTACACAAAATAAAATTTTCATGAAAAAAGTTTTAAAACATTTTTAACAATCATTAAATTCAAGATTTAGCGTAGATGACCAACCTGAATTTAAGACGATTATATACATATTCCTGAAAAAAAAATACATGAATGTATTCATTAGCATTAATCAACATAAAAAGAAACTAATGCTGCATTACTTACAAAACCAAAAGTCCATAGTTGACTTTTGATAGTCCAAGGATATATTTATAACGCTAAACATGAGTCACATGACAGCACATTATTCTAATCAAATAAATTAATAAAAAAATAAAGAAACACAATTTAAGATCACACAACTAAATATATCATGTAAAATTTGATTTTTGATAACCAAAATTTAGCATTTGAATCTTTAGACAAATGAATTGTTTTTTTTTTTTTGGTCAAATTCAACACAAACAATAAAACAGGTTTAGATTTCAAGTCCTTAAACAAAAAAACACGCAGAAATTAAATAAAGTGATCATCAAAAATTAAAATAATATATCGAAAACAAATTTTAATAGAACCTACCCAAAGAAGTTATCTTTAGCCATTCTAGACAAGTAACATATTAACTTTTTGCTAATTGCCTGCATATTTGTGGTAAAATTTAAGCTTCATTGGCTCTTTCTTAATCTTAGTCATTTTACTTTTTCTTTTCATATGTATGCTTTTAGTCTCTATTTTTTTTTTATTAAAGATGTTGAGCATTTGATTACTTCCTTGTAGCTTTGGTGCAACCTAAAAGGGACCTACTCAACTTATAAAAATAACTCTTTTCTCAATTTGGTGTCAAGGAATAATCCTTCCAAAGGTTTGTTTGTTTTAAATTTTAATCATATCATCATCTTTCTTTGAGTTTGAAACTAATTTAACAGGTTTTCCATACCAAAAACAAATTATTCAAAAATTAAATATTAACTTATGTTCCTAAATAATTAGTTTCTGTGAAAAAAACAAAATCTTAACTTCAAACTCAAAGAAAGACAATGATATCATCCAAAACTTCAAACAAACAAACCTTTGCATTATTCCTTGGTGCTAAATTGAGAAAAGAACTTTTTTTATAAGTTGTGTAGGACCCATTTAGGATTCACCAAAACCACAAGGCAATAATCAAGTACTCAATATCTTTAATAAAAAAATACTGACAAAAAGCACACATATGTAAAGATAAAGTAAGAGTTAAGATTAAGAAAGACTCAATAAAGCCTAAATCAACCAAAAGTATGCAGGCAATTTACACAAAGTGCTGCATGCAAGCCATAAACTTCATCAAGAATTCAAGATCAATCCATCCCCACATTAATTTAATATAAAGTTATTAAACTTATTGGCACATTTTGTAGATTCTCTAAAAGAAAACCCAAATTCTCAAAAAAAAATAAAATTAAAATAATAATAATAATAATAATAATAATAATCAAGCATGGGTTTGAAGAAACCAAGATTCTTCATGCTTGAACAATCTTTCAGATCAAAATTGGTTTTTTAAAGAACACCCATTCCTGAAAAATCTCAGAAAATCAAACAAACCAAAATCTTGAAAAACCTCAAAAATCAAACAAGAGTTTTAAAGAAATCAAGATTCTTGAATAGTCTTTCAGATCAAAATTGGATTTTTAAACCCAAATCCTGAACAAACTCAGCAAATCAGACATGGGTTTTAAAGAACACCAACATCTTGAAAAACCTCAAAAAAATCAAGAATCTTGACCAATCTTTCATATCAAAATTAGGTTTTTAAATAAAAAGACACCCAATTCCTGAAAAACCTCAGCAAACCAAACATGGGTTTTAAAAATCTTGAAAAAAAATCTCAAAAACCCTAAAAAATTACTAAAAATACAAACTTTATAAAAAAATTACCTCACAAACGCCATTAACAAGGTAACCAAAGAAGAACCCAGAAGAGCAAATGAGAAACTGTTGCCATTTGGGTCGATCAGAAAGAGAGATACCAAACAGAGATCGAGATTGTTCTTCGTTGTTCTTCATTCTTGCTGTAAAAAGCTAATAGCTTTTGGTGTGTATGTGTATATATATTAATATTAATTGATCATCAAGTGGGATTTGTGCATGTAGTTTAAAAAAGAATTGAATAGAGGGAGCGTATCGGTTCAATCACGTTGTTGAGAAGACATGAAGCATTAAGGGTGGGTTTTACATTTAATTTGGAGAGAGATGAGATGAGATGGAGTTTGCAAATACGGACAGAGTCTGGTTTTGTGAGAAGCCGCCAACTCATGAAGAAGGAGAGGAGGTGTAATATTATATTAGGGGTTTTTCTTTTTCAACAAACAATGTATTGTTTTCTTAACGGAGTGGGATGGATCCGTCTTTTGATTCGGGGAAAACCATCATAACATCTGTGAACACTCGTCAGAAATTACGACAGTGCGTTTAGTTCAAGGATCTAATTGATAAATGTCACTTACTCACCTAATCTCTCACCCTCACCTCGATGCCACTAAAACTAAATAATAGGGCAAGAATCAAACCAGAGTCACTTGAAACACCAGGTCTCTTTCTTAATTCTCCATCATCAGCTCATTGGTTAACTAAAGCATTATTACCTATTGTTTTATTATTTTTATCTTTTTTTTATTATTGTTATTATTATTATTATCTTTTATTTTTCAAACAACAAAATAATCCTATTTATTACCAAGCGTCAGTTGATTAGCTGTAATATTATTATTTTTCTTATGTGAAGCCATAGTTTGGAGTTTTGTCTGAAGCAATTTGTTATAAATTGAGCCGGATAGGTCTTCTGACAGGGTGCCAGGGGTGTTGGATTGTCGGTGCCTTTTTTGTTAATAAAAAAGTAAAATAAAATAATATTTTTTAAATTTAGTGTAAAATGTCATTTTCGTCTATGAGGTATGATCATCACTCTAGCCACCCTCTACCATTTAAATTTCAAAATATATTGAACATAAATTTGGAATTCTGATGGTATTTATACAAATTACGCAACTATTGTGAAAGTGTTTACACTAACTTGAGGATAAATGAATTTTATTCAAAATAAAAAAAAGCCCAAGAATCGTCAATAAAATATATCGAACGGGGATTCGGAGTTATTAAAAAACCAAGAAAAGTGGGTTATCATCAATCCAACACAAATGTAGTCGAAAGAAAGCATAAGGAATGCATAATGTACATAATATGATCCTGGGGAACAGAGGGAAAGTGATTTGTCAAAGGTATAAAGGCGACGTACAGCGCCTTTTGTCGTGAACAATGCTGCATAGATACTAGTTAATCATCAAACATACACGATAACGAAACACAAAATAGCCCTTGTACAAATTTGGTGGAGTGTATATAAAAGTTTTGCCTGTGTGCTTGTGATTAATTCTAGTAGGTTATGTCTAGGATTGTTTATAAAATATGAAGTAAAACATATACTTCAAATGAATTTTAGTTTATTTTGTGTCATATTTTTTATATGTTTCATATTTCTTATAATTTAAATAGGTACTAAAGTATTGAATAAATGAATGTGAAATGTGCAAGATCTATGTGACAAACTCATATTTCACATTTTACATCTAACACAACGGATTACTTAAATAATATATGAGTTAAATTCTAATATCTGATCTAGAAAATGTTTATTCCGCAAATCAATAAATGATAGGTGAATCAAATTCGAGCATGTTCTTTTAAAGTCGTGCATCGCTTAAAAGGTATTTTTCAACTCATAATAAAATGCAAATCGGATTTGAGTATCTGTTTTTATTACTTGTCTCTCTCTAAAATCATATATTTTAATACTAGTAATAAGTAATACATTAATACAATTCTAGTATACGTAATTTTGTACTCATGAATCTCCAAAATTGTCTTTTCTTTTGCCTTATATATAATCATACGTAGTATCTACCTTTTATAATCATGTAAGTCATGGTTTATTTACTATTTTTGTAATAAAAGTAATATAAAAATGAAATAACAACTCTAAAAATCACATTTCACGCGTATAAAACAACTATAAAATTAAATCTCATGATTTTCTATAAACAATGATTTGCTATTTAAACCAACACATGATTTTCAATAAAGTGATTTTTTTAAACCAAAACATCCAATGTCCTAAAAGCTTCAAAAATCTCAACAGGACATGGGTTTTTAAAACATTTCTTAAATGTAAATATCGTTATTTTATATAGAATAGAAAGTAAAATATATCAATACTAGCTTTTATCGTTCGTATTACGGTGGTTGTTTTAGATTTTTCGTTTATAATATTGATATATTTTTTTAGATTTTAATTTTATTTATTGTAAGAAAATTAATAATTGGGGTTTGATGATAAAAATGTTTCACAAATAAATGAGATGTTATAACCCGTTTAAAAGCTATATGGGTTTGGTGAGACCCATGTCCCGCTTATTTTTTTTTTACTATAAAGTTGTTTCTTAATTATAAATTATACTGTTTTAAAAAAATCGGATATTAATTTTAGTATATTTCTATTTATATAATTTTCATATCAAATATTTGATGGATTAATTTTTAATTTAATAAGATGTTATAACCCGTTTAAGGTTATCTGGGTTTGGTGAGACCCATACCTGTAAATTCGGGTCAAATGCAGGAATCAATCAGAGAGCTTTTAAAGGGTTCGTTTATATATTTAAGATTAATATTGTATCCCATACAATTTGAACTATTTTTAATAATAAGCTATCTAAAGTGTCAAACATAACATGAATCATATTAATAACTCCATGTCCTTGTTTTAGAGAAGATAAATAAAAGGAAGTAAACTAACACACCGGCCATTTTACTAAACCTACTTTTTATTAAATTTAGGTTCATTACCATACATGTTCGAATTAAATCACAAGAAAAACACAACACGCCATATAATTTGTCTTGCTGGCTTCTTTTGCGTGACTAAATAAAGTAAAAAAAAATAAAGTGACAATTTTTTTATTTTTATTTAAAAAAACATAAAAAGTTGTTAGAGGCAATTGCATATATCTCCCTTCAAGCATACAAAATTGCATATTTTCTCAAATCATGCTTGAATAATATTGTAATATGATCGTTTTTCGTATAACATTTGAAAATATTGTTTAATAATTTAAATTATACAAATATATTCAACTTATAAATAAAGAAATGAAATTGTGGTAAATTATATGAATTAGTTTTAAACCTGTCCATTGTTCAGGTATTTTGAATGTCATAACTCTCTTTCTTTAAAAGTGCCATTTCGTTTGCCTCATATATCATTATATGTGATTCATATTTCAAGTATCTAATATTTATACTTGCATAAGCTAATAAACACATGGTTTTATGTACTTAGTATTAAAGTAATACAGAGTACTTGATATCTACCTATAATATTAAAGCAACATAATTTTTATGCCATACAATTAGACTCTTGTTGTTGGTGAGATTTGAACTCACTATCTTGCTTTAAAAATGTTTATGACTTATCAACTCAACTAGGTTGAATTGATGTTAGTCTTTTATTTTTCTTAATTGGTATAGATTCAAAATTCCATTTTATTCCTTTTAAAATGCAAATTCAAATTATTCTTAGTAATCTATGTATTTTAGGAAATTATTTATATCTTAAGAATCCATAAGATAAGTTAATATGTATATTATTAAATTTAACATTTTTGTTTTACTATTTAACCACCCGTGTATCACACGGGCATTATCCTATTAACGTAAATAGGATATGGATCAATAAAACTTACCTATATCATGACTGTAACAATGACAGCTAATAACATTAAGCCAAATTTATAAATATGGATCAATAAATAATAATAAACCCTTTACAATATAACTATATAAAATATACATAATATCATATATCAAGCATATATCCAAGACACATAAGTTACAATAAATATATGTGACTACTAACTAAAAGCATGTTATGGATACAAATACAATACACCAAACAGAAGAAATATACTAGTTAGGGCTTGTGACCTTGTGTTGCTTTAGAATGATAAGTTGGGCTTTCAAAAAGGGCTTCAACATCATGGGCCCTAGCAAGGAAAAAAATTAAAAAACTATTAATTAATTTAATCATTATTGGAATACTGGTTTTTAACACTCACAACCTTCACCCATTAACCCGTTGCCTGATAACACTTTTACTTTTTAATTTCTTATCCACCACTTACAACTTTTACCTTATTTGTTTTTGTCACTTCCCACTAACGGACAACTAATAATTTGTCACTTCCCACCACTCACATATACTATTATTATCGTGGTATTGTTTCAAATTATATGAATTGGTTGTGAAACAAAGAACTAGAAATTCGAGAAAAGGTGGCTAAAATTTTTCATAATTGATTAATAATTACCCAGTGTAATTGAACCGTTATATTATGTCAAAACACGATAGATACCTGATAGGTATTTCTATTAAACTAATACACACACCCGAAACCAACGGGTTTGCGCAATACCCAATGGGTACTTAGCTGAAATAAAACCGACAGGTTCCAAAACTGAGTGTCGGGTTGGGATTACCTAAACCCCTCCCAAATCCAATCCACGGTCATCACTAGATCAACCTTAACAAAAAGTCTACATTGACAATGAGCTTTTATGTTGACAATTTGCACAAATGGCAAAATTAACCATTGATTAAACCTCTACATTGATCAGTAAAAACAAACAATGTGTACCATTTACTTGGTACCATCTTCAATAAGTCTTCAGCAAATTACATATCTTTAGGTCACTTTTATTCTCATGCTATAAAGCCAAATACAATAAAAATAATTTATGTTTCATGCAATGAAAAAACACTAGTAAAAGATGCAGTGAGTGTAACAACATGAGGAACTCATGTCCTGCTTAAGAAAACATGATTGAACTTGTGAAATGCACACAAGATTAGAAAAGTTACACTAGCCGGATATGCAATATTAAACTAAGATATGTACTCAGGATCCCTCTTACTGTCTCATATCCCTTGCATTCGTGGCACCTACAGCAAATGGCCGTAACATTAATGGATTTCGTCCAATGTATACCACTACGATTTGCGAACTTGTAACCGTGCCTAACATTATAGAACGCATTAGAGAGATGCAAGCCTACCTATAGAATATGCTTTTCGCATGTATAGTTTCAACTTTTCCTATATACTCAGCAGGTTTCAACTACTATCATACCACATGCGAATATGTGGCATGATGGGTCAAGCATTTGCACATTCGATTCCATCCACACTGAAAACAAGAACAAAGATACGCCTGACATACGCGTTTTAGACTGGCATGATTACCAATCAAAAGACATGAGTGATATACATCGAAGGAAATATAATATGAAAAGAACTCTTAACCACATATACCATCAATCAAGATGAAATCATGAGCCTAACAATGACAGCTAATAACATCAAGCCAGATTTATAAATATGGATCAACAAATAATAATAAATCCTTTATAATATAACCATATAAATACACATAATAGAATATATCAAGCATATATCCAAAACACATAAAAGTTACAAGAAATACATGTGACTACTAACTAAAAGCATGTTATGGATCATACAATACACCAAACAGAAGATACTAGTGTTATTGGGCTTGTGTTGCTTTAGAATGATAAGTTGGGCTTTCAAAAAGGGCTTCAACATCATGGGCCCTAGCGAAGGAAAAAAATTAAGAAACTATTAATTAATTTATTTATTACTGAAATACTGGTTTTTAATACTCGCAACACTCACCCGTTGGCTGATAACACTTTTACTTTTCGATTTCTTACCCACCACTCACAACTTTCACCTTATTTGTTTTTGTCACTTCCCACTAACGGACAACTAATAATTAGTCGTCAGTAGAATCCTGAATTTTCATTTATTAAACGAAAGAACATAAACGAATTTTTCACTAAACAACTTACAAACCATTCACTAAACGTTGATTCATTTACAGCCTAGGCTCAGCTAAACTCGTTTAAACCCCTAGATTTTACCAATAACCATAGACTTGTGCACACCACACGTTCATGATACACGTTGCACCCACTAGCTACATTTCAATTCTCAACCTAACATTAAAATGCCACGTGTACCTAGCATTAGTCAACGATTGACCAAACACCCACACGTGTAAAGTGACTAAACATGCAAGCTGCCACGACATCACTATCACACCCTTTTGTCTTTATTTAAAATCCACGGTAAAAAAAATAACGTTTCATGTTAATAATTAACAAAATTAAATAAAATGGACGGTGGAGCCACCGCCACTCTCCTCTCGGCCACGACGGCGAATAACGCCGGAGAACGGCCAAGGGAACCGTGGAAAGAGAACTTGTGAAGAGTATAGTTTACGCCGGACTCGATGCCATTATCACTTCGTTTTCGCTTATATCTTCCATCTCGGCCGGTCGTCTATCTTCCGGTGAGTCTGTGACTTGTTTGGAACGTGTCTATACGTAATAAATGAGTCACTTACTATGGCGCGTGTCAGAATTCTATAAGTTCAAGATTTTTTTTGTCGATTTGTTTATGTCACACCTTAAATTAGTAACTTGTACTAATTTTATTTTTATGTTATTTTAAAATATGGTTTTATAATTCTTAAATCTTTGTTATTAGGTGTTTAGTATTTTATTCAATTTGTGTAATACATGAGTTTATAACCTAGTTACGTATACAACAAGAAATTTTGTGCGTATCTTATGCCTTATGGTAAGATATGCATTATTTTCGGGTTGAATTATTATAATTATTAACTTTTACTTCTTTTTTTGGTATAAAGGTATTTTTTTAACTATATGTAATGTAATTATAACTTTTTATTTCCCTAACTAATCTTAATTATAAAATGCTACTAGCTAAATTATCAATAAAAAATTACATAAATGATTAGGAGTGATTGTTTGGAATTAGATTTATCAATTATATATGTGCCTACTTTTTAATAAGTAAAAAGAAAAATAACCGTTAACTTTTATTTATGTAAATATTTATTTATTTGGTTTAAATTTAAGTTTCTTTAAAAATTTAAAACAATCCAACTTGAAATTTTAATTGATAAACAACTTAAAACATATTTTTAAATTTTAACTACATGTATAATTTAAGTTTTATTATTTCCATAACTAATCCAGAATGATTAAATAGTTAAATAAAAGTGATTTGCATCTGTGTAATAAACTTTTTATTTACTTTGCAGTTTGCAGTGCATATATAATAACCCATATATTTAGAAATAATAAAAAATCGTCACTGTTTGTGTCATTGTAGTTGATGTGTTGGTTTTGGGGTTTGCAAACTTGGTGGCCGATGGAATATCAATGGGGTTTGGAGACTATGTTTCTAGCAACACCGAACGAGACGTGGCGGTGAAGGAGCAGCTTGTGACGGAATGGGAGGTAACGAACCACCGAAGACGCCAAGAACAAGCGTTAGTTGACCGGTATCTAGCTCTTGGCATGAACATCAATGATGCAACAACGGTATATAACTATAACTTTATAATATATTAACGAGTGAACTGAGGTTTCCGTCTATGTTGTCCAAACCTGGGTTTTAGTCAAATAGTTTCAAATGTGATTTTTATTCCTGTGGGTTCATTTAACTTGCAATTAAACTCGAATTCACTAATATTCTTAAGTCTGGTTGTTAAGCTCATCAGTCTGGTTCTTAATTCGGGTTGTTAACCCGAATTCACTCATCAGTCTCTCCTTCACGTGAGGAGCAATTTTGTCTTTTTTTCCCCAAAATGCACCCTAGCCCCTCACGTGATGGGGCTTGCGAATTAGGGTTGGGATTCTTTTTGGGAGAAAAAGACAAAGATGTCCCTCACGTGAAGGACACGCTATGGGGTTAACGGCCAGACTTAACGGGATTAGTGAATTCGGGTTTAATTGCAAGTGAAATAAAACCACAGGGACGAAAATCGCAAATTTGAAACTATTTTTCTAAAACCGCAGATTTGGACAAACCATATGGACGAAAACCGCAGTTTACTCTCTACTAATTAACAAGTTAAGTTGCATTCTTACTTTATTGATTATTTGAAAGTTAAAACTACTATTGTTGCTATTAAGGTTGTGAACATATTTTCAAAGTATGAGGATATCATGGTGGATGAAAAGATGGTCCAAGAGGGAGTCTTATCACCGGACGAAGGTGAGAAGCCATGGAAGAAAGGTTTGATAACATTTGGAGCATTTTTAGTGTTTGGTAGTTCTCCTATTCTTGCATTTATCATCCTTATTCCGTTCACCCACAACGACACGCATAAGTTTATAGGTGCATGCATTTTTGTCCGCGCTTGCACTCGCAGCTCTTGGAGCCGCGAAGGCGAAGATCGCAGGGCAGAATTACATGTTATCGGTGTCCGGGACCTTGTTCAATGGTGCACTTGCGGGTTTTGCAGCTTATATGATTGGGTGGGTGCTTAGGGATGTGGCTAGTTTAGAAGATTAGATATGTTGTGTCAAATTAAACTCAAAAGAGTCGATGCACAACTTATTATGTTTTGATAATTTGATAATGCTAATGATCTATATTAGGATTATGGTATGACTAAATTGCCCTTGAGTGCTCTTTAACTTTGTGGATGTGATGGGTACAAAATGGTGTCAAGTTTTCATAGGTTTAAGCAGAAAGAAAGAATCTTTTGTCTTTTAAATTTTACAAAAAGTATTTTGTAAAAGTTGAATTAAAAAACAAATTCATGTAAATTACAATATTGCCATGGTAACCACTAAACCATGAGTTTTAGGGATGTTGAAAATAGGGTGGTTCTTGTTATTGTCAAGAATTTTGGATTGAGACATCTATTAGGTCGTGTGTTATACTTGTGGGGTGACTGGGGTCCGACTAGAGATTTTAACACACTAGAAAGGTGATAGCATAATTTTTTGGAAAACACAGATACTAGTAATAGTAATCTGTAACATGTTAATTTATTTTTGAAAAGATTCGAAGAGAATAAAGGTTTGTTTATAAAGTGTACTATTTTTTAAGTGTATACTTAAAAAAAGGTTTTGAACCTTAAAAGCCATGGGAAATGTTTGTTTAAGAATGAATTAATAGGAAAACACATATGCTAGTAATCATGTAACATGCTAATTTGTTTTGGAAAAAAAAGATGCTAGTAATCAGGTAACATGTTAATTTGTTTTGGAAAAAAAAAAGGTTTAGGAAGAAAAAAGTTCCACATAGATTAAAGGTTTGTTTATAAAGTGTAACTTTCTTTGTGTATTATAAAAAAAGATACATTTGGAGTCTGTTAATGAGTAACTTCTTAACAACTTCAAAGAAAATTGCTAAACGATTCAGAGTTTACCTCTTAATTGGTTAGACGGTCATATCTCTTAATGATTTAGCATAAGATTGCTAAACAACTTATATTTAACCATTTGTCTAAAGTTTAACGTTAGACAAGCTTTCACTTGCTATATAATAATGATGCTAAAAATATCTTATCGTGTTTTTGTTTTTTAGCAAATGAAATTCAATTAAATATGAATGTTTATGTTTAGTATTAAAAATGCATCTAGTATGAAAGCAATATGCATGCTTTTTACCAAACATTAACTTCACCTTTCAAAGTTATATATCCTTACATAGAGAATGCACATGCTACATCACTAACTTTTGGCGTTATTAATTTCCTAATCAGAAATTCACAATTAAAATGTAGTAATATCTAGGTTTATTAAATATTATGTTTTAGTATATCACCATCAAGGGGAATTAAATAATGTGTCAATTTTGAAACCATATAGAGTATATTCTTCATTGATGTGAGATGCCATTTTATTTGATAATATCAAGAATTGTTTAGTTACATATTTATTATGGTTTGAGTTACAGGAAGAAAGTTGAGGGTATTCCGGGCACCACCGGACACTCCCTAGATCCGTCCTTGATGAAAATCATGCTATTTTACGTCTATGGTGCATGTAATCCGTTTAATAAACATGCCATGTATTTAAACACGCGTGTAATGGATATTCCTAAGTTATTTAATTCCTAAGTTGTTTAACCAACAAACTCATCAACCACGTCAAGCCGTACACAACTAAGTTAATACATTATAAATTAATATTAAATTCATACACATATGTAGCCAATTTTTTTTTACCAAATAAAGACCATAAATCTCAAAACAAATAACTAATTCTTTTAGTTGGTTTGTTTTGAGCTATCAAAATCAAATATTATCATTCTCGAGCCCAGAAATATTATTGAAAATATATGAGCTATATTTATCGAAAATATATGCATGCATCTAGAAGCTCTAAGCCGAAAAGAGGAGGGATCGAAATCCCTCTTTACCCCTATTAAGTTTCACCCATATAAGAAATAACGGGAAAATTCTCAAAATGTCCCATTTTTAAAGAGAGATTCCAAATATATCACTTCAAAAACTCAAATCCTTCATTTGTCCCTTTACTAACTCGTCTTCGTCTTTACGTTAGAAAATTTAGACGACATGCTAAGAAACACGCCGCCTCTCCGCCATATTAGCTCATAACCCGCCGTCTCCCCGTCATGTTAGCTTAAAACCTATCGTCTCCCTTCCATATTAGCTCAAACCTCGTTGCATTCCCGCCGTGTTAGCTAAACATTTAAATCTAATCAATTTTGTTATTTAAAAACTTATATCGAAACAAAATACACATAAAATGATTTGATGTTATGCATGAGTTTTCTAAATCATATTATTATCCAAACAATATACAAGAACTTAAAAACTAATAAAATTTAAAATATTCAAATATTTTTTAATTAAGTTTTGAATCCATGTTTTTTGTAAAGATAAAGTAGAATTTTTTTTAGCTAGCACAGTGGGGAGGCGATGAGTTTTGAGTTAACATGGAGGAGAGATGATGAGTTTTGAGCTAACATGGCAAGGAGGCGACGAATTATGAGCTAATATGGTGGAGAGACGGCGAATTAAGAAACATGTTGTCTCGATTTTCTAATATAGAAGCGAAGACGAGTTAGTAAAGGGACAAATAAGGAATTTAAATTTTGAAGTGACATATTTGAAATCTTTATCTGAAAATGAGACATTTTGAGAATTTTCCCAAGAAATAACACATGTATAATTGCATAATTGATTGTTATTTTTATACTTGTTATCGATGTTTAACGTTTTATGTTAAAAGGATTGATATATAAAGTACATATATGTGGTGTTAAAATTGCTATATTTTTACATGGCCAAAAAATTTTCTTTTGTGATAATCACGCGTCTCTTGTTATTATTGGATAAGTGTAAAGAAAACAAACATGATACAACAAAAAAGACTCGTCCACAAATTGTTTAAACATGTAATATGTTAATATATTAATAGGTAATTAAAACTACTTAAGTTATTATTTATTTACATACTATATAAAATGTCGTATATTAGTTAAATTTGATTGTGTTTGTTAGTTTTATATAAAAAAAAAAGAACAAAAGCAAGGCAAATTGGAAATAAATAATCCCAATTTTTGTGTATTGGCCGATAATAATCCCAACTTTAAAAATCACTACCAGCGGTCCCAACTTTCAACTATTTTTGTCATAATGGACCTCTGTTAAAAAACACTTAACACCATTAAGTTTTTTCCCGAACTTCAAACTGATGTTTGGGTTTTTGATTGAAAGAACGATACGAGTCGATCTATGTAAAGCTTATCTCGAAATGGTTATCTAAGCGACAAAACAATGTTTCAATTCGGGTGTTTGAATTTCCAATTAACAAAAATCATTTAATTTGAATCACCATTTTGAGATAAGTTTTACATAAGTCGAATCGTATCGTTCTTCTGATCAAAAGCCCTAAAACATCGGTTTAAAACTCGGGAAAAAACATAACGACGTTAAGTGTTTTTTCACGGAGGTCTATCGAGACAAAAATAGTTAAAAGTTGACCGTTGGTATTGATTTTTAAAGTTGGAATTATTATCAACCAATATACAAAAGTTGGGATTATTTATTTTCAGTTTGCCATATTTTAACTTATTAATTAACATGGCAAGGAAACTTTAATCATATAGCCATGAACTAAAAATGACATGAACAATACTTTTAATTTGTTTTAGTCACATGAAAATCATTTAATCAACATTTCCGCTTGTCTCCCATGATTACAACAACAGGATTAGTTACATGTAGCATCTCTAGATCTTGTTAATATTTGCCATAATACAATTTTTTTTAACAATGTTTGGTATAATTAATTACTCTGAAATCCCAATACCTGAGTGAGTCTTTTTAAGACGGGATGTTAATAGTTCATACTCATTTTGACATTCCGGGTTTGACTCACCCAGAAACAACATTAAGGAGAAAACTTTTTAAACCAGGTTTCAAGCCCGAAACTAAAGATTTTAAGACTTAACGTACCGTCACCCCATATCATTGGAACACAACTCGAATTACTATAATAATACAACTAAACTTTTAAAAGAAATACTCACCACATTTTACAAGTACCAAATCTATTTACATATACAAGATCCTTCTATATATATAGTAGTGACCTTTGCATATCTTTAAAGACACTTCCACCTCGTCTATCTTTATTCCTCTATTTCTCTCTCTATATATGCACACCACTTGTCTTCATATCTATGCAAGTCCAGGTGAAGTGAATCTTCAGAAATCAGAAGGGTTACACGTTCTCAAATTTCATAATATACCCTACAAACTCGTAAGTCAAAATATCTTCTCTTCATGTATGTATATGCATACATACAACTTCTTTGTCTTTATGTATATATATATATATGCATACATATAGTTCAACTAAATTAAACGTGCTGCTTCTCTACTCTATATGTAGAAATTTTATTTACGTCTATAGTAGGGGCCGGACGCAAACGAACCAAGCTACTCGACCTCAGATCGATAAACTAAAGCTCGAAACGAGTTGAGCTTTCTTGAGTTCAAGCCTCAAACAAAGCTTGTTTAGTTATTGAGCTTGAGCCTTGTAGGAGAAAGTTATTTAGGCTCGACAAGCCTTGTGTACTTTTAAGTTTTTACGGCTTTACCTCTTTTGAACTTTTGTGTATTAATTTTACACTATGCAGTCAAGCTCGAGTTAAGGTTAGGTTCGTTTAAGGTACCGCATGAGCTCAAAACAATTAGGCTTGTTTAAGGTTTTTCTCAAAATATATAAAAATATTTAAACGTGTATATGTAATTTAATTAAATAATAAACGAGCTGAGCCCGAGCTTGAAAAAACAACTCATAACCTAAGCTCAAGCTTTAGAGAAAAGCCTAGTCTTGTTCTCCATCGCACCACCACCACCATCGTTCTCAATCTTACCACCGCGGGCTACCATCACAGTGTTTCAACACTCCCTCTCCTGTATTCTTTTTCATGCAGTTAAAAAACAAAAGAACATGCATTCTAAACATGAAGAACAATACAGTAATTTGGTATATCTATAAACTAAAAAAAAAAAGATTCTACTTGTTTATTTACCATAATTATGTTTTACATATATTTATATTTAGATATCCAAACTACTAGTGAATTACTTTACCTTCTATAGTTTTCTAGCTAGACATAAAGTGGATGAAGATAAATGATGTCTAACAACCACATAAAAATGATGTTATTATCATGGAGGGTCAAAATCATGCATATTCATATGGGTCACTGGGCCAACTTTGATATGAACCGCATCTTCCCACAAAAATAAAAACTTTTACATAATCAATAATCTTCAATTGTTATAAAAGAACCTTAAATCAATACATACACACCCCTCAATAAAATTTGTATGTATTTATTAAGTTATATTTCAACTCCATCATTTTTATGAGACTATTATGTAAAAATTGCAATTAAAGCAAGTTTATTGGAGAACCTTTACATTTAAAAAATTCATATTACATGTAAAAAGCTCACTTTTACATAAATATTTTTTAGAGCATTTATATGTGAATTTATAAACACATGTAGAAGCTGTTTTAATAAAAAAATTAAAAAGTAAAAAAAGCATTATTTTTAAGCAGTTAAAAACATTCACTTTTTTTTTTTTACAAAATGATTTTTCTTAGATAGCATTTTACATGTGTTTATATGCAAAAGGATAAAAAAAAGAACAGGCAAAAATAATTTTTTTTTACCTGTGAAATTCGTGATTCTCCGGTCTCGATTCCTTAATAAACCCGCCTCTCTCTCTATCTCTATAAAACTTATTAGCAGTACTCAAAAGGCAAAAATGGTTTTGCGTAATTACCTGAATAAGTAAATGCAATAGCCAATGAGCTTTAGGCATTGGAGGATAAGTAAAGATTTATAATGAAGGCTGCAAGGTCTTAAGTTTGAATCTGATATCAACCGGATTTTATCACAGTGGACCTTCAAGCATCGGGTTTTCTCCAGTATATGAGATGGTAGGTCTGAGTTACCCAATGAAATAACCTGAGTAGCCGGGCTTTATTCGCTAGCCGTTAAAAAAAAAAGTAAATGCAATTGAAATAAAACTAGGTGCCACATCCACATAACCTAATATCACAGATTGAGAAAATTATTCTATATAAACATATAATATAACTATATAAATCCTATTCCAAAACACCCCTAGTCACTAAAATTATTAATTAATTACCATTCAATCTTAAACAAATAAATAAAATGAGTAACTTTGTGTAAAGCATATTCTACACAAACAAAATTATTAAACTACCAACACAACAACGTGTACGTTATAGTTTTTGTTTTCTTTCATGCATGAACTGATCCCACTGGTGACACGTATATATATATATTCCTATGATCAAATTCCAATGGTAAACGTTACACCTTGACTGATTTAACATACAAACAAAATCTTGTGTTGTCACATATTTTTTGCTTAGAATCTCGATGAATTAAACTACCTCAAATTTGATGAAACAAGTTTGCATGTTACTCATGCTAACTCTGTTGTTTGATGTCTATATATTTGAAACATATTCATATGTTGCAGGCTTGTGATTTGTGTGGTTGTTAACTATGGTCGCATTCGGGAAGAAGTTGAAGGAGTTGCAGATTCAAGAATGGAAAGGGTAATGTTTTTGAATTGTGTTAATTAACAAGTGATAAAATGTAGCGGTGTGCATGGTTTGGTTTGAGCCGAAAATTGAAATTTCTGTTTTTACGTTTTTGAAAACTGTTTAGTTTTGGTTTTTCAGTTTTGTCATTTAAGCTTAAAAATTTTGAGCCAATTTGAATTTGGGCGTAATAAGGGTGCAAACGAGCCGAGCTGCTCGCGAGCTACTCGAGATCGGCTCGTTTAAAAGCTCGATCGAGCCGAGCTTAATCGAGCCTGAGCCCGAGCTCTAGCCTAAAATTAAGCTCGTTTAATAAACAAGCCCGAGCCCGAGCTTCACTTATCGAGCTCGAGCCGGCTCGCGAGCGTAGACAAGCTTGTCATAATTTTTAAAAATATATTTTTAATAATTACTGATTAATATATATATATAATGCTATGAAAATTAAATAAAAAATATTATTTTATACATAAAATTATAATAGAAAAAAATATAAAAATAATTATAATTATATAAAAAATAATTGATAAATAGCAAACGAGCCAAGCTCGAGCTTGAAAATCTACCAGCAGCCGAGCTCGAGCTTTGAAAATAGAGCTCGAAACGAGCCAAGCTCAAGCTCGAACTCTGTGAAAGTTAAACGAGCCGAGCCCGAGCCTAGTCGAGCTCGGCTCGTCTCGTTTGCACCCCTAGGCGTAAATCATTTTGTTAACTGATAACTAGCTGATTATTAAAATTATTAAATTCTTATACATGTGGGCTAAATATATGAGTTACACATTTATTAAATTCATATAAATTACTTAAAATAAAAAATGAAAAATGAAATCTAGGCCTGTAAACGAACCGAATGAACATGAACAAGGGCATGCTTGTGTTCGCTCATTTTAACTTTAAACATGCACGGACACTTAATCGGACACATATTTTGTGTTTGTGTTCGTTTATTTAAAATATGAACATGTTCATGTTCGTTTGTTTAAAAATCTAAATGAATAGTTCACGAACATAAATGAACATAACCGAACAATGATAAACAAACATAAATTAACACAAACAAACATGAACGAACATATATGAAAACAAATGAACAATTGAACAAATATAAAACCATTAAGTAGATAACTCTTCCGGATAATGTTTAATTATTTGCTATCAATATGTAAACAGACATAAATAAACGGACATAAATAAACAAATGGTCACAAACACAAATGAACGAATGAAACACGTGCTCATGTTCATTCGCTTACGAACAATTCACAAACAGTTCACCAAACGTTCGGCTCTTTTACAGACCTATGAAAATCTATAAAGTTGGTCTCGTTTGGTTTTTCAGGTTTTATTACATGCAAAACCAGAACCGAACCACAAGTTCAGTTTTTACAAACATAAAACCAAACAGTCGGTTTTTGTTTCAGTTTTGTTTTTTCGGATCGGTTTTTTCGGTTTCATGCACACCAGTAAAATGTAGGAGATATGTTCTTCTTATGTTGTTGTTTTAATGTTTTCAGTTATTATATTGACTACAAGTTACTAAAGAAAAAAGTTAAACATTATGCACAACAAAACAAGGTTGTTGAAGATAATCGCGATTATGTTCTACGCGATTTCTCCAAAATGCTCGATGAACAGGTTAATTTGTGTTGTTTATAAAAAAAAAAAAAATCTCATGAAGCCTATAATATATGCTGTTTAATGAGGATATTATTTGGTTTCAGATTGAGAAGACAGTGTTGTTTTTACTAAAACAACAAGGTCAACTCGCGACAAGGCTATCGAGTCTTGCTGACCATTATGATGAGTATGATTCACATGGACAACATAGTGACTCGATAACCGAACGAAGAGAAGGATATAGAGAAGTGGGAAGAGATCTTTTGAGGCTGTTGTTCTTTGTTGAAATGAATGCTATTGGTTTAAGAAAGATTCTTAAAAAGTTTGATAAGCGGTTCGGATATAAGTTCACTAATTACTATGTCAAAACTCGAGCCAACCATCCTTATTCGCAGCTCCGTCAAGTGTTTAAGCATGTGGTACGATAATAACGACACTATTGCATTTGGAAACATAAATAACTTTTGTTGTTTGATAACTATGTACCTTACTACAGGGCATATCCGCGGTTGTTGGATCCATTACTAGGAATCTTGCTGATCTGCAGGACGACGATAGGCGTTATGTTTCAATTTATGACCAACCGAATCTTGACATCTTGGTATATTTTTTTTAAAATTTCTTCGGTTTGTAAGATTCACCTAAATCATTTAATGTATTCGGTGCTTTGGGGGGGGGGGGGGTTGGAACTGGGTCGGTTTTGGGCTTAAACTGAACCAAAAACTGAAAATTCGGTTTTTTGTTTTTTAGAAACCGCTCAGTTTTAATTTTTTAGTTTTAAAATTTTGGTTGTAATTTTCTTTTTTTGGCTTCAATGAATTTGAGCCTAGAATTTTGGGCTAAATCTTTTTGTTAATTAATAAATGATTAATTAATTATTATACATTGGTGTTGTGTTAAAATATCTAGCTTACGCTATCTATTAAATTCTTATGAATTACTTAAAAATCAAAATAAAAAGTGAAAATCCATAAACTTGTTTATGTTTTGATTTTTTCAGTTTTAACCACATTCAAAATCGAAACCCAACCGAAAATTCAGATTTAACGAAAACATAAAACCAAACCGTCGATTTTTGTTTGGTTTTTTCACTTCCTGCTACAAATTACAGGATCCGGTTGTTGAATCAATAAAAGCAGCCGAAAAACGACTACTGAACTCAACCGATTTCCTTCACTATTTGGGAAAACACGCGTTCATTATGCAAGACGAGTTGCAATCGCCTTCATCTGAAGACAATATTGGGAATGAAAGATATCATTTCATGTCACTTCTTTTAAACTTAGTGAACACTTTTTTATATATGGTGAATACATACATCATTGTACCAACCGCAGACGACTACTCGTTGAGCCTTGGAGCTGCAGCCACGGTTTGTGGTGTTGTCATTGGATCAATGGCGGTTGCACAAGTTTTCTCTTCGGTTTATTTTACATGGTCGAATAAATCATACTTCAAACCACTTATATTCAGCAGCATTGTTCTTCTTATGGGAAATACGATGTACGCTCTCGCTTATGATCTTAACTCAATATATGTTCTTCTCGTTGGACGTTTGTTTTGCGGGTAAGCCCGCTATCTATACCATTTTGACTTTTAGAATGAATATATTTGACCGTAAAAGTCAGACTTATGAAGAGTTTGACTTGATTGTTTGTTAGACTGGGGTCAGCTCGGGCGGTTAACAGGCGTTATATTAGCAACTGCGTGCCACTAAAGCTAAGAATGAAAGCGTCAGCTGGATTCGTGAGCGCAAGTGCTCTCGGAATGGCTTGTGGGCCCGCTCTTGCTTGCTTGTTTCAGACACAGTTTAAAATCTTCGGGTTCACCTTTAACCAAGATACCTTACCCGGGTGGTTCATGGCGTTTGGATGGTTCGTCTATTTACTATGGCTATGGTTCTCTTTCAAAGAGCCACCACTCGAGAAAGAAGATATTATCGTGCAACACGAAACACCCCGTACGTGACTATGTTAACTCATTTACTTCCGAGTTTTTATCTCAAACGGGCCAAATAAAAAAATAGCTAAAAGTAAACGGGCCACGTTGTTGAAGTAGGTACCACTGTAGAAATTGGTTTTTCCTAGCCTTTACTTTTGGATTTGGGGAAAAACCAAGAAGACGAAGATGAAGACGAGCAACAAGAAGACGATGATCCTAGTGACGAGTTATCTGAAGATAACCGGAAGCCTGTGACTTCTATTATGTCTGCATACCGGCTGCTTACTCCTTCAGTCAAGGTTCATTTTAAAAACTATATTATCATCCTAACAATATAGTTTTTATATTATTTATAAAAACTTTAGATCATGAAACAAAAAATGCCTCCACGGGTTACGCGATACATTTTGACCTGTTACCCAACCTGCCCGTGTATAACAGGTTCAACTCATTATATACTTCATGCTCAAATACGCAATGGAGATTTTACTTGCTGAATCGAGTGTTGTCACGTCATACTACTTTGTGTGGTCAACAAGCAACGTCGCTACGTTTCTTGCTTTTCTTGGGCTGACGGTTCTTCCCGTCAGCATTTTCGTCGGGAGCTACATTAGCAATGTGTTCGAAGAAAGGTAAAAACTACGAAAATCCCAAAAGCAACATACATTTAAAGTTTTTATTTAAATAAATGTTGTATTTACGAACAAGATTTTGTTACTACAGGCAAGTTTTGTTGGCCTCGGAGATAATGGTATTCTTAGGTATCGTTTTAAGCTTTCATATGATCATCCCTTATTCGGCTCCACAATACATCTTCTCGGCTTTGCTAACATTCGTGTCTGCTGAAGTTCTTGAAGGTTTATTAATAATTCTCATTGTATTCCTATATACAGTTGATTAATAATATATAAGTTTTCTTTATCTTGACTATTTATTTATAGGGGTGAACTTGTCATTGCTATCACGAGTGATGTCATCTCGCTTATCACGTGGGACCTACAATGGTGGTTTGTTGTCGACTGAAGCTGGGACGCTAGCTTGAGTGGTTGCAGATGGGACGATTACGATTGCAGGATATTGGGGTATGAGTGAGCTCTTGAATATCACATTGCTTCCTTCATTGGTTATTTGCATTGGCACCATTGCAGCCACTTCCTTCACTTACAACTCTCTTTATTAGTTCGGTGCGACTTTTGTACATAGTAAATGATAACTAAGGGGGAACCTCGACCGGTTTGGTTTCATCCTCACTCGAAGACCATTCATGACATGTCGGATTTAAGGTAGGCAATAACTATGACGCGGGTTGTAATGGATAGCGTTTGAATTATGTAACAAACGAATATGAAAGAAGAGGTCCCCTTTTCGGTATGACATTTTCCTTTAACAAGACTAGTCGGATCGGGTTTGCTATTCAAAAGGGGTGTCGGCGCAGCTTGTTGCCCGCTTACCCATCTCTCTGTTGTAATTGGATCCTTTTGTTAAATATTTATATGATCCAACAATACCGCTCTTGTTACAAGAAGCCAATGTTACATAACGAGTTCTAACAGCTATGCTATTTTTAAAATTCATTATTTTCTAAAAAAATGACAAAATATACAATTCTTAATAGTTTTAAAATTCACATGTCTTGACCTTAGGTGAGAGTTTTTTCCGGATCAAAGACGAGTGTATCCCAATGTTGTGAATTTATCCAGCATCCCGTTTGAAGGATTTGTTAGCCGTTAAAAAAAATAACTAATAAAACAAATATTAAAACATGATTCTTTTCAATGTTTTAAAACCCAGTATTTTACTCGTACCGGATTTGGTTCAAAAATGGTACAAACCGGTTGAACCGGGATTTATCGGGAGGCTTAATCGAGTTGAATAGTTTACCATGTAATTCCATATAAATACAACTATTAACTTAAAATATAACCCAAAAGTACATTAATAAACATCACACATGAACAATGATCTAGTCAAATAGGAAGTTCGTATTTCGTATACAAACTTAATCAATTGCAAAAGATGCAAAGAAACCAATCTTGGATTTGAAGGATACAAAATTTGTTGATTTGCGAATCGTCATTTACTGTGTATGCTTGTTTAAATTTTACCCTGTAGGTTAAAATCAAATTTAAAAAATATGGGCCGCATAAAAATATAAAAAATCTCTTGATTTTAAAACCGGTATTTTACAAAAAAACAGTCGATACAATGTTATAGCAAACCACTCAAAAATACCGGGCTCCAAAAACGATTGCCTTACCAAAATCCAGTAAAACCGGTTCAACCGATCGGTACGTACCGGTTTTTAAAACATGCATTTTTTTTACCCATCAATGGTTGTTGCTAGCTAGATCAAATTAAACCAAATTCCCCTGTTTCTTGTTTCTTAACCAATTTCAATTTCACAATAAAAATCCAATCTTTGAACGCAAATCCCTCCAAATTCACGTCCACAATTCCAAACACACAACACCCAGATCGTTTCCCAAACCAATTTCCTCAAACCCCAAATTCTAGGGTTTGAGAAACCCAAATCAAGATTGGTGAAAAATGGGTGAAATGCCGGAAGGAACGGTGCGAAACGTACTGGAACAGCAGTCTCTGAAATGGGTATTCGTTGGTGGCAAGGGTGGTGTTGGCAAAACCACGTGCAGTTCGATTCTGTCAATCTTGTTGGCCTCTGCAAGATCCTCTGTTCTTATTATTTCTACTGACCCTGCTCATAATCTCAGCGATGCGTTCCAGCAGAGGTTTACAAAGGCTCCTACTTTGGTTAATGGGTTCACTAATTTGTATGCTATGGTTAGTATTGCCTCTTGTTATTGGTTGATTTTGGAATTAATGGCAAAACAGAGCAGTTTGTTAGAACTAAAAATTTAAGGGTTAGTTGTGAAAGAAAGTGAAAGTTGAAGGGGGTATTTTGAAAGATTGTGAATTAAATATGATTTAGTTAATAGTTTGAAAGTTTAGAATAATTATGTGTTTAGTTTAAGTTTAATAGTATTGGCTCTTTTTATTGGTTAATTTTGGAAAACAGAGCATTTTGTTGGAACTCTATATTTACGAGTCGGTTTTGGAAGAAAGTGAAAGTTGAAGGGGTATTTTGAAAGATTATGAATTAAATAGGATTTAATTAATAGCTTGAAAGTTTAGAATAATTATGTGTTTAGTTTATGTTTAATAGTCTTGGCTCTTGTTATTGGTTAGTTTGAAAATTTACAAAAACAGAGCAACTGATAATTATCATGATTCATTACTGTTTTTCGCCTCTTAACTTAACCCCATTGAAGCAAGCTGCCTTTTACCTTATTCCATTAGTTGTTAGTAGGGCTGTAAACGAACCGAACCAGGCCATGTTCATGTTAGTTCTTTGAGGTTTTATCGGACAAGCGAACGGTTCACGAACATCTAAATTTCTTGTTCGCGTTCGTTCATTAAGGAAATGAACTTATTCGTGAACGGTTGATGAACACAAAGAACAAACATAAACAATGTTTTTTTATTTGGCTAGCCGAGAATGGTCAGTGCCAACGGTTCAATCTGACTACCAAGTTTGTGTTGGTTGTTATTTTTAACATTCATATTCATATTCATATTAATTTTACATATAAATTAATCACATAATACTCATATACTTATGTTTTATAGTGAATAATATTGCTTAAATCTATATGATGAGATTAGAATAGTCATTAAAAAATAATAAAAACCTTTAATGAACAAGCATTAACGAACATAAACGGGCTTAAATGAACGTTCACAAACACAAGTGAACGAACTTAGTCTTTGCTTGTGTTCGTTCATTTAGTAATCAAATGGAATTCATTGTTCATGTTCGCATTTATTAAACGAACAAATGTAAATGAACTTCCTGCTGAACAGTTTGCCGAGCGTTCGGTTCGTTTACAGCCCTAGTTGTTAGCAGGGTATTGGTAGTCCTGTGAATTTTCTTTTTCTTATTTATAAGTGATTGATGTAATTGACTTTTATTGATACGGTTAGTTGGCCAAGGGGTTTCCGCTCTAGTTTAATTTTTCACTAATTTGCATGATATGATGAAGTGGTGGAACGATTATTTCGTTAACTATATAACTTGTGGCAAGTTCTGGTTCTTATTTAAGTTGATTGTGTTATATTGTTTGATGAAATGGTTTATCATGCTTAAGCCATTTTCACATGTCTAGTTTCAAACCAAAGCGTTTGTATCTTAATATTGTGACATAATGGATAGTGTTATGTTTTATAGGAGGTGGATCCGAATGTGGAGGAAGGAGAAAACGGGCAAGAAGGAATGGACGGTTTCTTGTCAGATTTAGCAAATTCAATTCCTGGAATCGATGAAGCTATGAGTTTTGCAGAGATGTTAAAGTAAGACTCCCTTTTTATACTTATATAAAAAAAAAAACTTGACAAACGCCAACGAAATGGCTCAAGAAAGTAGTTATTAGATATCCAACTTTTTTCTCAATAATGGTATCATAAAGAATCTTGTGGACTCAAATATATAGACAATATTGCTTTACCATGGCATTTTAGTATTTGACATCTTTGGTCCCGTTAGTCGACACTCCACACGGTCCCTGCAAGCGCCCCCACACATGATTGATCAAATATTAGTGCTCATGTATACTTGTCAGCACTAGGGTTAATTTGAAATTTGTTTAGAAGTTTTTTGTTACGATTTTTGTCAACCGTTAACATGTTAACGATTTCGGATCATGGAATTATCCACTGAGTATGGTCTTTATTGTTTTTTAGCATGTATAAGTTTGTCACTCAAATATACCCTTTAAACTTTGGAATTAATGTCATTCAATGTGACTTATATATAAATCCTTCTGTTCACCTTTGGTGTCTGCCTTTGACTTTTTTGACTTTAGAATGTCAAATTAATTTTTTCCAACCTCATAATTTGTACGAATGTATTTGATTATTGCGTAAATTTAATTGCTAAGTTAGACTTTTTACACATATTTGTGCAAATACGAAAACTTCAGGAAAATAATATAAAAGAATTAGCATTAATTTTGGATATAGAATTAAAAAGGTTTGACACTAAAATGTCAAAGGAAGACGCCTTAAGTGAAATATAGGCAGTATATAATAATGTTATTTATTTTGTTAAAATCTGATATAAGGTTGGTACAAACGATGGATTACTCGGTGATAGTTTTTGATACTGCTCCCACTGGTCACACACTTCGGTTGTTACAATTCCCGTCAACGTTAGGAAAAGGTCTTACCAAAATGATGAGTCTAAAGAGTAAATTTGGTGGCTTGTTGGGCCAGGTACTTTCTTTTTGTTTCTATAAATATATGTTTGAACTTGTAACAACACATTGTATGAGTTGCCTTGTTTTTGTCACGTTAATGGCAGATGGGTCGTTTGTTTGGTGTTGGAGAAGAGTTTGGTGAGGATGCGATACTTGGAAAGCTCGAGGGCATGAAAGATGTGATTGAACAAGTCAACAAGCAGTTCAAAGATCCGGTAACGGTTTTAGTTTCTTTTTCTGTGATATTAAATATCAAAAGGTTTGACTTTTTTTCTTGTTTAATAGGACTTGACAACTTTTGTATGCGTATGCATCCCAGAATTCCTGTCGTTATATGAGACCGAGAGATTGGTGCAAGAACTCACAAAATTTGAGATAGAGTCGCATAATATTATCATCAATCAAGTGCTTTTTGATGAGGAAGGTACATATTAATACAGTTTTTTTTTTTTTTTTTTTTTTTGAGTATATGAAAGTGTACCGGTTTTAGGTGTTGAATCCAAGTTGCTAAAAGCTAGAATGAAAATGCAACAAAAATACCTAGATCAGTTCTACATGTTATATGACGACTTCAATATTACAAAGTTGCCGTTGCTGCCGGAAGAGGTATGGTTTTCCAAGTTGAAAGCTTTACTGTCAAAAATGACTAATCTACCCTTGGGATAATCATCATTGATCCCTCAAGGGTATCAAGCCATAATATGTGATTTTTGTTGCAATCTTGAGTGATTAGCCTAGCAAGCAGGAAACTTTCTTTTAGCAAAATGACCAATCTACCCTTGAATACAAGCATTCTTGAACCCTCACTATAACTCACCTTAATAAGATTTCATTGTTGACTCTTCAATGCAGTCATGCAGGACACATGTTTTCTCTAAATTTCATTCTTGTAATTTTTTTTTTAATTTTAGGCAAAATGACTAACCAACCCTTGAAAATAAACCGCCCTTGACCCCTCATCAATGAGACAACAATTTGCAGGCTTGTGTTCTATTTGTTTGATTAAAAAAAAAACATAATTTAATGGACAGGTTTGTGGAGTGGAAGCTTTGAAAGCATTTTCGCAGCATTTTCGAAAACCGTACGAACAAACGATTGTTCGAGGAACCGTAGAAGAGCTGGAACTTCGAGTTTCGAATCTACAAACAGAGCTTAGAGAAGTGGTAGCAGAACTAGAAAAGGCGAGGAAAACCAAGAAGTAAACCAACACCTTTTTTCGAGTCTGATAAATTTGGTTTCTCCAGTTTTATAGATTTAGATTTTGCAATAATCCAAATTCTTTAATTCAACTATGTAAGATTATTATTGTTATTGTTACTATTATTACTCAAACAATGCTGATTTAAACACATGATTGCATCAAGTACATTTTGTGTTCTTATATATGTGTATGAAATATAGATATCTATATAATATTATAATCTGTATATATATGCTATCCAAATAAGTTAGTCGGTTTAAGATCTAAACGATTCGTTCTATGGTTTGGTTTTTACGGCTTGACGTTTAACAAAATTCCGAAACTGCGTAACTATTAATATATATATATATATATATATATATATATATATATATATATATATATTATAATCCCAAAACCAGTTTTATTAGGGTAAAAAAAACTTATAATGCAAAAGAATACTAATGGTTCCAAACTCGAATCTAAGCTAGACATGTACAAACAAATCGGTTTCCAGTCTGACCCGGTCACAACTCAAATCGGATGCCCCAAACTGGTTCGGTTCAAGATCCAACCTGTTAGTTCACGAATCGCGACCACTTGGTTTCAACCCGATCCAAACCGGTCTGATCAAGTTGAACATTCTTGCCCCCAAATGAAGGCCGGTTTCATCCAAGCCGGTTTTTACCGTGCCTTGACCAACCCGAACTGGTTTTAACCCAAACCGGTTTGAGATATAAACTGTTTTGTACATGTTTAATATAAGCTTATCACCAAGTAGAGCTTAGATCATGGCGTGCTGAGTCAAGCTGGCAAGCTCGGGCTCGAGATCAACCTTAAACGAGCTGACTCGATCTTGGCTCGTTAACTTTTTCGAGCTGAAAATCAAGCTCGAGCTCAAGTCAATTAAAAGCTCGCGCCGAGCTCGTTAATTTTTTATTTTATTTAACCTTTTTACTGATATTGATATATAAACGACAAAAATATAAAATTTAACATTAATGTTAGTTTATATTGGGTTTCAGCCCATATGTCATTAGATGGTTAGACAAAGCCCATGGGCCTATTATTGGATGTAATTAGGGTTTTCTTCTTGTATATATTGGTGTGCTCACCATTGCAATATTCACTCAATTAATAAACATCCTTTCTTTAACATGGTATCAGAGCTACGGCTCTCGATCCAAATCTGAAACTAAAAACGAGTTCCGGTCTCGTTATACAAACCCTAGCCGCTGCCACCTTCTGCTCAGTCACAAAACCTAACTGCCGCCACCTCCTGCTCAGTCACAAACCCTAGTCGCCGCCACCTCTTGTCCAGCCACATATCCTTTTTCGACACATCTCCTTCCATCACCGCCACCACCATCGTAACCAGCAAGCCCCGATTCACCTACCCTGAAAACCCGCCGCCGAACCCGCCCCCATGCACCACCGCTGCTCCGCCACTGCCGCCCACGCGCCGGCGCGTGACTCATTTTCCGGTCACCGGAATTTTTCTAGGCCACTTATTTTTTACTTCCGAACCTCTCTGTGCTGTTAGTTTTCCGATTCGGACACTTTTATTTTTCTGTCTCAGCTCGTGTGCTTGTTCTCTCTCGGTACTAACTTTCTGATTTAATGGGAGATAACAAACACACATATACATTTACCAAAGAAGAGTATTGTTTGATTCAACGGTTTTCTTGCCTCGCAATCTTCTCATGTTCAAACCAACTCGGCACATTCGGGTAAGTTTTCAACCCTCGACTCTTCGTGGGTAATCGATTCTAGAGCCACACATCACATGACTGGGAATCAAGGTATTTTATCTAGACTGCATTATGTTTCTCATGCACCGGTTCGTCTTGCTGATGGATCTTCAAGCCCCGTTCATGGCATAGGATCCATAAGTAACTCGAAAAACATAAACATGTCTTCTATCCTTTTCGTTCCTAAATTTCCTACAAGCCTTTGTTCCATTAGTCAGATTACCAAACAAAACAATTGTTCTGTAACCTTTTACACAACTCACTGTGTCTTTCGAGAACTGGGAACAAACCGGGTAATTGGTACCGTGTCACACCCCGCCAAGGCGGAATCGCGGGCACGTGACGTCATTCATACCGTAAGCATATGATTATCACCAACATAAATGTATTAGGATACCAATAGTTTTAAAAGTGTTTACAAACCATAATTTGTTTTTAAGAAAAAGTAGTTAAACATCAAAATGGTATCCTAATTGTACAATGAGGTCCCGTCTTCATGATTCCTTACGTGCGCTGTTAATTCCCCGAAAAACATACGTTTTAAAATGTTAACACAATGGTTGTTGAGTTCACCGATTTTGAGATTCGATATGAAATCACATTATTCATTAATCAATAGTAATATCCATATATTCCTATGGCTAACTCCGCTAGCTAATGGTTATAGTATGTAAGCAAGGGGCTTATAGCACTACATAGTTCAACTCATGTTCGCATAAGGATTGGTGTTTTGTTTCTAATTATCGTATATAAAAGCAGTTGTGTATGTTTTCCACCCCGATATTTATAAAATAATAAAATAGTAAAAAGGGGTCGTGAAACTCACCTCATACGTTCAGTGTTCAATTCGTTAGCAATTTCAGTTTGGACCTGGGTCCGCTGCCTTCACACGTCCTAAACGCGTAAAGTCAGTTGGTTACCGTTATTGACTCGCAAGTCGGTTTATGCTAGTCGCTTTCACCCAACTAGTAGTTTCGTTAGTTCGTTCGTGCCGGTTGATTTCACCAACCGACTGTTTCATTTATTGTGGCGGTTGCTTTCACCAACCCGTTTTTGTTTAAGGTGTCGGTTGCTTAAAAATTCACAAGCATTCCCAGTGTCTTCAGCCTGATCTGCTTAAAAATTCGAACGTACTTCATCTTCGTTGGGACTTTTTTTTTCCCAAATGCTAAACTTCTTAATACATTTGTGTGCTTCCCTTGGCTTACGCATTACATTAATATCAATGCTCTCCACTCTTTCATGATGACTGTCGTTTGCATCACGACCCTTGCGTTTATCGTCATTACTCGAACGATCTTCAATCATGTGATGTTCGTTTATACAACTCTTTGATTTAAATTCATAGACCGATTGTTTTGTAATGGCGAAACCCACCCTATATCGTTCTAAGGCTTCAAACGAGGAATGATTGCGCCTATTAAGCACGTACAGATCAAGTTCTTCTATCTTAACCTATGTTAATAGTTGAATGCGCGTACTTCTCAAAATTTAATTCTATTCAGTTTTAAGTTGATCCTCATGTGGCAGTCAGAATTTTCAATCACCTAGACAACTTTCTAGACATGCCTAAAGTTTCCAACTAAAACGATGTAAGGAACTCTCTGAATTAAATTTCATTACTGGATCATATGGTCTTGTTCTAACAAATTCATACCCCGGACTCACGTCATGTAAACACTAAAGTTCGCAAATTTTATATAAAGTCCACATGATTTTTACGAATTAAAAAAAAAATTTGTTAATCGTTCCTACAACACTTAGATCGATTGCCGACAACAAATTTATTTTTTTAATATGAAGATGGAGCCTTTATCTATCATTATAAAGTTCGTTGAACGGTATTTCTATAAATGAAGTTTAAAACTTAACAAAACTCTTATGTATCAAGCTCATCTATTATGAGTTTTGAGCATAAATATATCTCAAATTTGTCCTACTTATTCTTACCCTAATTATGCAACGCGGCTTGATTCTGATAACACTCACAACTAATTAGTCTTCCTTAAGACTTAAAAACAAATTTCCCTAAGATAAAGGTACATGTTTAACCATATGATTCCACACTAAGCGCTATTGTTCTTGCACTCACGACACATTCAAATCCACACTCAAATGCGAGAACTTTCTTTAATAAAGATCTACATACTATCAGGTTTTCAGAATTGATTATCTATAACCTATTTGATCAAGATTACAATTCTAAGAAAAATATGTTGACCTTTAGCACATGACGGTTAAAAAAAAAATCATACAAGTTTTGCTAAAAAGGTTGTTGTATACTATACAAAAGGTTAGTTAAATACTTTTGGGGTACAAATTTTAGCTTTTCGCAACAATTTTGGTGTGTAAGCGTCGCTGACTTTATGTAATAATAGTGAAATAATTCTTTTATTCAAAATGAGATCTTTATAATTACGGACAACATAGTTATTTTTAAAAACCAATTGTGAAGTATTTGAATCTCCCTAGAAATAAATAGGTTACTAAATTCTTTTAATATTCTTCTGCTACATGTTCCTGTACAGGTCAACTTATCTGTATTCGTCCGTTACAATCATGAGTCTCAACAAATCCCACGACATATTATTGGGTTATTTTAATCTTTTGTAAGCCTTGGACTTCGTCAAGTTCTCGTCTAACGGTTCCTTGTAATGATTCTACTTCGTTTCGCCTAGTTTTTTTTTTTTTTTTGATTATTCAAATCTTATCTCGGTCTCATAGCTATATGTTTGTTTACATGCACCATCTTGGCAAGGACACTAGAGTTCAAAAACAGAATTTCGTGTTACTTCTATACCAACCTCCTATCGGTTGATTCTATGGACACCGATACAATGCTGCAATCTTACTATTCAAACCGAATTGGAACATAATAAAACATTGATATATTCTTTTCCATAACCACTGGGTCCCTAATGTCCACTCGAGGAATAACCGACATTGGTGTCTACGATTAAATTCAATAAACCAACTTTGGGACATGAGGTTTGAAATGATCGTTAGTATTGATACGCTCAGAACAACATTCTAGAGCCTTGTCATTTTCAATTGTTATAAGCCTAGCACCCACCCCTGTTCATGAAACGATTCTTTCAAGTCTAAAACACACAAAATTCGATGATTACTTCATCATTATCCATAAAAATAATGAATGACATGTCTACGTGCCTAAGTCCTAAAAATTCCTTTAGGAAGTAACATTTGCTCGGATGCCTGAGGCTTCTTTCTTTCCCTTTAATTTCTTTATCAGGCCCTGCATCCAAGTGATCCCTAATCCATGGATACGTGGTGTATCTAAAAATTTAGACCGGCATTCCTTGATACCAGCAAAATATCCGAAATCTTTGCTAGCAAGTAAGTTCCTAACGACTGAGTTCACTCCCCGCATAATTTAGCCCTCGTCTCCATGCCTTCTGGTTAATATCTAATATTAAAAGCAATCTGTTCCGTTTGTTGGAGTTCGCACTCTAATCAGATCATCTCAACTGTTGAGAGCAACAACTATTGATCGCAATAAATGATTTTAATATACTCTTGTTTCTGGGTAATGGATGTCTTGTATATCCTATGCACATTCTCTCTCATGCGTATTGTTATACCAAACGATATGCCCACAATACCATCTTAAATTATCATTTTGGACAACGGAATTTTGAAAGTGGTGACACGCTCTTTTAGTATGCGACCTATTTTCCCACTGCTGGCGCCCAATTTATTGCGGTTTTGACTGCTAACTCCTTAATGGGGTTGACATTTTAAACTATACGTTTTTCCTGCCTTAGCAATTTCATTGGTGTCTCCTTGTACCTAAAAAAAAATAGAGAAAGCACTTCAAGCATTTGGTGCAATTCCAAAATTCTCAATCATTTCCGTGATCTAGTAACTTCGCTCCTTGGAATGTATTCATCAAGAATTCACAACACCATTGACCTTTAGGCCAAGCCTTTATACAGTAAATTTCCGAATTCAATCTTCTTAGGCAAATAAATCTCTCCACTAAATTCCAATGACCTGTTCCTATAAAGGTCGTCCTCATAATGCTTTTTAAAGATTTTAGTGCAACTGAATTTCGGGACGAAATCCTAATAACATGGGGAGAATGTGACACTCCTTAAATTCAGTCATTTTCCGTACAATCACTAAACTTGATTTCTTTATGTTAATTCCCTCTAGATTAAATTTTGTTAAGTTTAATCACAATGAATCTAGCATAATCCCTCATGTGCACGCTACATTGAATATAAGTAAGTTATTGAAATTGCTCAACTATTGGATGTTACCCGACAGATATGAGCATTGATGATAGTTTGTTTAAACAAGTTGAACGCATTTAACGAACCTCTAAGGTTTGATTTTATACTAACGAATATATTTTGTAGAATATCAAAAACTAAGACGAATTAATTTTTCGAGCGTTTATTGTTATTAATATAGCAAACCAATTTCGTGAAATGTCACTAACACAAAAGTATAGAAGGTTGATGACAAAACTAATAATACTACATGTGGCAACACAAAAACTTATATCTATGTTTTGCAGCTATGATATTAAAATAATATTTGGCTCGAATGTTATATTTATACTCAAATAAGCACGGGTCTTGTAAATAATCAACTAGGGATAACAAACTATGCACACACAGCCACAACCGAGCGCGTTAGATGTATATGGGTACGTAACATTATAAGTTAAATATAAGTGAACTCGTTTTACTACTCAACACTAAGAGAACTAAACATATAAACTAATAAATATAGAGTGAGAGAGAGACGAAGAGCATGGATATTTAATTAACAAAATAAATCATCTAAATTCCAATCACAGCCCATGACCACCAAAGCCCCTTCTTTGTTTGCATGATAGGATCAAGACACACACACATGCATTATTGTGGCCATTAAAAATAACATGTAACACTCATTATATGGAATGATTTGTCAAGATATTTTTCTACCAACCCAATCTACACTCATTGTCTTAGTGTATTCCAAAGATCTAGACAAAATCATTCCCATGCCATTCTTGTTGTATAGATTGTTAAACACCACACTCCATCCAATATAAAAATGCATTCCTATATTTCATTTCTATAAAATAATACATGCATATATATATATTAAATCCTTCTATATATATGCATACATATATATAGAGAGGTAAACAAAATTCATATGAGAGCACACACCCAAAGCAAATGAACATCACAAACAACAAACACTCAAAACTCTCGTTTCTTTCCCTCTTTGGAGCGCCACCCCTCACCACCCTTAAGTTAGTCAAGTATATTCCCTAGGCCACCTTAACAGCCACTAACCATTGCCTCCTAATCACCCATAGTAGCTACCTCTGCCACCACCTCCACCTCCACCTCCTTCCGCAACTTACTTCCACCACCTTAAACCACCATCATCGGCCAACCATCAAAGGCCGCACACGGCTCTCTCTTTCTTGAAGCACCACCCGGAGGAACCACCACCAGCCACTTTCATCTCTCTATCTCCATCTCCTTTACACCGTAATGCCACCGTAACATTTCCGTAACTCCGCTGTATAGCATTACCACCGCCAACCTGTAACCACCAACGGCCACCTCCATCACAACCGACAATCTCCGCCACCTTCCAGCGATCACCGCTAACCACCATCATCAACCGCCACCCTTTTGTCTCTCTAAAAACCTCTCACGCTTTTTCTCCGTTAACCACCACCTTTCATCTCTCTACTCTCTCTCTCTTCGGGTAAGAAATATACTACTCACGTTCACTCTCTCTGTTCGATTTATACACAAACACACATACATCCTACACTAATCTTTCTCTCATTCTACGTGTTAAAGAACAAGATGGTGAAGGAGATTCTTTCTGAAATATTAAACGAGCTTCACGTGGAGATACAAGCTCAAGATTCTCTAATCTCTTTAAATCCAAATCCTAAAACTAAGTGAGCCACATCTTTCTTAAACTAGTTTATAAACGATCCATGCGCGCTAAGCTTTCACCCGAATAACAATCTAGACGTTTAACATGTTAAAATAAAAAGAGCATTTAAATATACACAAAAATTATCATGCACAAAAAGTGTTAAAAGAAATGAAAGGATTACTAAATATGGTTTAAAAGAGGGGGTTTATGGTTGAAACTTGGTGTAAAAGTGTTAATATTTCTAGACATAAAATTGAAGAGGGCGTACATGTTATGAGTTGAACTCAGATTTTAAAATGTTTATTATTATGCCTAGACATGAGATTTGTTGGAAATATATGTTTTTCTTAGATAAAAATATAGTTATACAAAGTGGGAATAAACGAGTAAAATGTGATTTTTACTCTAATAACTCGGTTAAACGGAAGATATATGGATATCGGTAATTTTAAGTGGAGCCTACACATTTTGGGGGGAAATATATAAGTCGCGTATAAAAACGTAGTTTTATAATTGCATAAGTGAAAGAATATTTTTTTAGAAAAGATTGATTTAAACGTAAAAATATATGTGTTTTAAACCTTTTAAGAAGAAGTTTATAAACTTTAAATACGCAAAAACGAAGCTTTCTAAATTATTATATTAAAAATACTTTTATATATACAAAACATAAATTTTGATTCATGAATAAAATTAAGTTTTATATTTTAAAACAACAAATAATAAATATTATTTGTAATAGCGACACTTTGTGTCAAAACGGGTATTATTTTACATAAATATATATTTCGAAGAAATATGTACACGTTAGGCGTAAAAACTATTATTTTTACGAGTTATACGGCCGAACTGATATATAAAGTCGGTTCGGAGTTTATGAACAAACGTACAAATATGTTATTTTTCACAATCATAGCTTGAAGAAATATTACTTTGAAATAAATATATAGTTTGAATATATATATTTATTACTCGACCAAACGAATCAGTTATATCTGGATGACACCTACGCTAATAAAAATTATATCCTTAATATTATGCAAGTATACAAATATGTATTTTCAAAAAGAATATAAAAACTTATCACCACCGAGTCGTCAAAATATATATATATTAAACAAAACGATTGGTTGGTGAAAGCAGCCGACACCTTAAAAGAAACGATCGGTTGGTGAAAGCAACCGGCACCTTAAACGAAAATGGGTTGGTGAAAGCAACCGCCACAATAAATGAAACAGTCGGTTGGTGAAAGCAACCGGCACGAACAAACTAAGGAAACTACTAGTTGGGTGAAAGTGACTAGCATAAACCGACTTGCGAGTCAATAACGGTAACTAACTGATCTTACGCGTTTAGGACGTGTGAAAGCAGCGGACCCAGGTCCAAACTGAAATTGCTAACAAATTGAACACTGAACGTATGAGGTGAGTTTCACGACCCCTTTTTACTATTTTATTGTTTTATAAATATCGGGGTGGAAAACATACACAACTGCTTTTATATACGATAATTAGAAACAAAACACCAATCCTTATGCGAACATGAGTTGAACTATGTAGTGCTATAAGCCCCTTGCCTACATACTATAACCATTAGCTAACGGAGTTAGTCACAGGAATATACGGATAGTACTATTGACGTTGACATTTCCCCCTATTTTAGGTTAGTCGCTCTAACCTCCGATATTGCATCGAAATAGGGTGCGTATATTCTATATGTGAGATTTGAATAGGGCAAAAGGATGTAAGTCGTGGTTTGGTTATAGGCTCAGGGTTCGTTATATTAATTCGTAGATTTAGCTAGTCTACAGAGGATCATCGTATTTGTTTCAACAGATTATCGTATACTTGTTTGTGAACGGATTAAATGATTTATGAATAATGTGATTTCATATCGAATCTCAAAACTGGTAAATTCACCAACCATTGTGTTGACATTTTAAAACGTATGTTTTTCAGGGAATTAACAGCGCACGTAAGGAATCATGAAGACGGGATCTCATTGTACAATTAGGATACCATTTTGATGTTTAACTACTTTTTCTTAAAAACAAATTATGGTTTGTAAACACTTTTAAAACTATTGGTATCCTAATACATTTATGTTGGCGATAATCATATGCTTACGGTATGCATGACGTCACGTTCCCGCGATTCCGCCTTGGCGGGGTGTGACATACCGGTTTTGAATAAGGAGGCCTCTACCGTATGTCACCACCATCACACCCTATAGCAAACTTATGTGATTCCGCTGTTAGGGAGACTCACTGTCAGTTAGGCCATCCCTCTGTAGTAGTTCTAAGGCAAATGAGACAAGATATTTCTATTCCTAATGATTTTCATTGTCAGTCATGTGAGCTTAGTAAACATAAACGGTGTTCTTATCCTCCAAAAGAGTCAAAACGCACCGATTTTATATTTGAACTCGTACATTCTGACGTATGAGGTCCTTATCGTGTTAAATTCTCATTGAGTTTTCAGTATTTCATCACTTTCATTGATGATTATTCTCGTGCTACTTGGGTTTATCTGTTGAAAACTCGTAGTGAAATTAATTCAATTTTTCATGAGTTTCATTCTTACGTCAAAAATCAATTCAACTCATCCATTAAAACCCTACGCACTGATAATGCACCTGAATATTTCTCCAATGAACTTTCTACCTATTTGAAAGCACATGGCATTATTCACGAGTCTTCCTGCCCGTACACATCTCAACAAAATGGCGTTTCCAAACGCAAAAATGGTCATTTGTTGGATATTACACTCACACTCATGTTGCAGTCTTATGTTCCTGATAGATTTTGGGGTGACGCTGTTCTTACGACTTGTTATCTCATAAATCGTATGCCCTCATCTGTCCTCGGTCAAACTCCGTTTTCTGTTTTGTTCCCTAAAGGAACCCCCTTTCCACTCACACCTAAGATTTTTGGTTGTGTAGCATATGTACATGATCATCGTCCAAGCATTAGTAAACTTGCTCCTGGAGCCATTCGTTGTGTCTTCCTTGGTTATTCACGTGTCCAGAAATGGTATCGGTGTTATAGCCCTTCTCTTCAACGATACTTTACTAGTGCTGACGTCACCTTTCATGAGTCATGTCCTTACTTTCTCGAGTCCTCCACTACAGTTCACGATTTGTTTCCTGATCCTGATATACCCGAGTCACACATTATCCCCACCTTTCCTCTGTCTATTGTTCCATCCGCCCCTCCGGTCTCGGACGACACTGCTCCAGTTCCCACATCTCCCGTATCAGTTCCCTCTACCCATCCGGTTTCCGGCACCACAGCTCCGGTCCCTACTCCCACGGGTCCACCAATAGAACCTCCACCCTTACTCTTCACATACAGTCGTCAACGTCACAATCGCTCATCCGGGATGGAGGCATGCTATGGAAGAGGAAATTAGGGCTCTTAGATCCAATCATACATGGAATCTTGAAACACTTCCTGTAGGGAAGCGTGTTGTTGGTTGTCGTTGGGTATTCACAGTCAAACTGCACCCGGATGGCTCTTTACATCGCTTAAAGACACGATTGGTCGCCAAAGGTTATTCTCAGGCATATGGCATTGATTATGATGAAACCTTCTCGCCAGTTGCTAAAATGCCATCTGTCCGTATTTGCATTGCTCTTGCTGCCATTAATCATTGGCCGCTCCTCCAGCTTGATTTCAAGAACGCCTTCCTTAATGGTGTTCTTGATGAGGAGGTGTATATGGAGCAACCACCAAGGTTCATTGTTGAGGAGGAGGCATCGAAAGTTTGCAGACTACGTCGTTCCCTCTATGGTCTTAAACAGTCTCCCAGGGCATGGTTTGGTCGATTCTCGAGTGTTATGGGACAGTTCGAGATGACTCGTAGTGCATTCGATAATTCTGTCTTTTTAGACATCAATAAGGGAAAAGGATTATTGTAGTTGTTTATGTGGATGACATCATAATCACAGGCGATGATGACACCGGGATCACTAAACTCAAGCAGTTCCTTCAGACTCAGTTTCAGGTTAACGACTTAGGTCGACTGAGGTACTTCCTTGGCATAGAGGTATCTCGTTCTCCACAAGGAATACTTCTCTCTCAATGGAAGTATGTCCTTGATATGTTGACTGAATGTGGCTTGCTGGGTTGCAAGCCAGTTGATACCACCAATGCTTCCTACAAAGAAGCTCCTCCCAAAAGAAGGGGATCCGATGAAGGATCTTGAGCAATACAGACGGTTGGTTGGTAAACTTAATTATTTAACTGTCATGCGACCATATATTTCTTTCTCTGTCAGTGTTCTGAGCCAATTCATGGCTGAACCATACACCAGTCATTGGGATGCTGCTCTTTGTGTCTTAAGATATCTCAAGGCCACTCCAGGCCTTGGCATCCTATATTCTGATCAAGTTTATTGTCGAGTAGGAGCCTTCACGGAAGAAGGAGATGGTCGGATATCAGGTTTCTCAGACGCAGACTGGGCAGGTTGTCCAATTTCACGACGATCTACTACTGGGTATTGTGTGTTTGTCAGAGGAAATCTTGTATCATGGAAAAGTAAGAAACAACACACGGTATCTAGATCGAGCGCTGAATCAGAGTATAGAGCCTTCACGAAAGAAGGAGATGGTCAGATATCAGGTTTCTTAGACGCAGACTGGGCAGGTTGTCCAATTTCACGACGATATACTACTGGGTATTGTGTGTTTGTCGGGGGAAATCTTGTATCATGGAAAAGTAAGAAACAACACACGGTATCTAGATCGAGCGCTGAATTAGAGTATAGAGCCTTCACGGAAGAAGGAGATGGTCAGATATCAGGTTTCTCAGACGCAGACTGGGCAGGTTGTCCAACTTCACGACGATCTACTACTGGGTATTGTGTGTTTGTCGGAGGAAATCTTGTATCATGGAAAAGTAAGAAACAACACACGGTATCTAGATCGAGTGCTGAATCAGAGTATAGAGCCATGGCAGATGTAACATCGGAGATGACATGGATTCGTTGTCTTCTCATAGAACTTGGAGTTGTTTCCAAAGACTTGATGCGGCTATACTGTGATAATCAATCAGCCATTCATATAGCCAAGAATCAAGTTTTTCATGAAAGGACAAAACACATTGAGCTTGACTGCCATCTTATCAGAGACCGGGTAGTAGGCACACAAACAGATTCTCCATCCATTCAACCGATTCATATAAGACAAACTTTCAGCTTGCAGATATTCTCACTAAACCTCTCTAGAAACCTCAAGTAGATTTAATTTGTAACAAGTTGGGCATGATTAACATATATGCTCCAACTTGAGGAGGAGTGTTAGTTAGTTTATATTGGGTTTCAGCCCATATGTCATTAGATAGTTAGACAAAGCCCATGGGCCTAGGGATGAGCGTTTTCGGTACGAGTACCGATTGGTACCGGTACCGTACCGATACCGAATTCGGTACCGATTTGGTACCGTCGATACCGAATCGGTAACAAGTTTTGAGTTTTCGGTATCGGTACCGGTATTTCCCGAATTTTTCACGAAATACCGGTACTGTACCGGTACCGAACCGAACATTTCGGTACCGGTACTGGTACCAACAATTTCCGAATTTCGGAATCAGGATTTTCGGGATCGGTACCGGTCGGTACCGGTACCATCCCAATCTCATCCCTACATGCGCCTATTATTGGATGTAATTAGGGTTTTCTTCTTGTATATATAGGTGTGTTCACCATTCTAATATTCACTCAATTAATAAACATCCTTTCTTTAACAATTAATTTATATAAAATCTATACAATAGAGAATTAATAGCATTATATATTTTAGTTTTGTTCTTTTTTTATAATACTTTAAAGGTATTATTATTTTTCTTATTTTGGTATGCTATTATTATTATTATTATTATTATTATTACTACAAGTAAAAACCTCATTCCATAAATATGAAATCAATTTTGAGCAATAAATAGTGATCAAACATATTTTCTCACCAAAATATCTTTTATGATGATTTAACATATTTTTGTTTTAACATTACCAGCAATCAGTAATGTTACATTTATTTTATAAGGGGTGAGCAATAACCGAACCCTTAACCGTAACCGAATAGAAAAACGACCAAACCGAACCTAAATTAACCAAAAACCGATTAACCGGAAATCAGTTATCGGTATTTTCTTGTATACTCGGTTAATCAAAATTAAACGAACCGAACTATTCATGTTTTCATATATTTATAGCTTTTATGCCTCCATTTCATGTATTTTTTTTGTTTCATATCTTCATTTCGTGTATTTATATCATTCTTTCATGTATTTATGCCTCCATTTCATGTTTTAGCGCAAGTTTTGTTTTGGTTATTAATTGAAATTAACCCAACGGAAGCCAAAACCGACAAACTAACAAAATAAACCTAACCAATAAACCAAAAACCAGTTGGTTAATAAAATAGATTAAATGATAACTTCGGTTTCGGATTAGGCTAATAACCAAACCGAACCAAAACCATGCTCAGGGGTTGACTTGGCTTCTTCCTGAGAGGTTTTCTGAGTCGGAAATCGTACCCGAAGCAGGTTTTGTGATATTTTGGTAACATTTATCTTCTTTCACCTACAAACTTATATCTAAGGATTAATAGATAATATAAATAAGCAGGGGTGTGCATGGCTTAACCTTAAATAATCAGAAGCAGAATATATTAGATAATCTAAAAGCAACTTTGTTGACACATATAATTCAAATATTGACATTTAAAAGTCTTGATGGATTCTTATTACATTTTACATTGTTATCTATGCATTAACGTCGATATTGGATTATTCGGTATAGTGACCGCTGTCAATGAGCATGTAATCGAAACGACTCCATCTCACTCGCACATAAAACTCTCAGAAACCGTCTTCTTTTGCATACTCTTTATGTTTGACTTTGATGAAAGATGTGGAAACATTGGTTGAAGTTATGACACAACATTTTTATGGTGATGATAATAAATGGAACTTCATTGCTGTTATAGAGGCCACAAAGTAAGCAATGCCTTTTGACTTTGACTTTGACTTTGACTTTTGAGTCAAATCTTCTTCTTTCAAAAGACTTTAAATTGATGCACATTTCTCCATAGTTTTAGCATAAAAATCTTACCTTGACTTGGGTGTATCCAGTCTGGTTTATTTATCTATATTAGTTTTCGAGAATCATGAAAATTTATTATTATTTATTTTTATTTTTTACAATTTTTGGGACTAATGTTAATGGAAGAAGTAATGTTTATTACAAGGCCACTAATTTATGTTCTATTAATGAGAAAATACGGGCCCCGATCGTGGCTCCCATGGTTCATCTCTTTGACCACTGACCTCATCGGGATGAGTTCATCAACAATGTCGTTGACCAGTCAAAGAGACGCGAAGCTTCATCTATCTGAACCCGAGAAGGATGAGGTAAATGTTCTAATATTTTGTTATGACAAGTTTTCAAGTGAAAACATGTTGAGGGGTATTTTAGACATTTGACAAACGGTTTAAATAATATGCAGTTGAGAAGGCGAAAACTGTTGTTGGCACTTTACCTTATGAGAGATCCGTTTTTTGGCAAATACACACGGTATAGTTTAAATTTATCTTTTTTGTTTGTTCGTCTACAAGGTAGGAGACCGGATTGATTTTGACTCGTAAAATGATATGACTTTTTTTCAGTCAAAGATTGGAAGTACCGAGAAGATGTTGGAGCATGTCCCCATTGTCCGGTTTCTCACAGGTTTGTTTGTAGCACGCGTTTCATCTGATTATTTCGTGTTTCAAATAATGTTCTTTAAGATAACGCTATTTTTGTGTTTTTTGCAGCGAAGCTAATCGAGCTTTTGGTTGGAGCCCAAACACGTTACACGTACATGTCTGGTTCTTGAGACATATCCGAAACAAGTGGCATGTAACATTTTCCAAACTAATATAGAAGTGTAATATGTATGTTTAAGCAGCATTCATATTCATGTTCATATTATTATTTACTAAATTATTTTATCGTCTATTCTGGTTTAGAATGAAAAGAAAGATAGTTTTGTCATTATGATATTAAAGTACCCGTCACCGGACGGGTATAAAACATTATAATTAAATTGTGAATGAGACAGGGATGACATAATGCAACTTCTTGTTTAATGTTATTACCATTGACCTTTTCTTTGTTTACTCCTCACATATTACTATCATTATTAACATATTTTTTTTAGTAACCTCTAAATACGACTTTTGTTCGGGTGCAACGATGGACAATGGTGCTGAACCGTTCATCAGGATGACGTGTTTAAGGTCAACGCCGATTAGGGGTGGCAAATGTGACCCATTGGGTTAAATGAGTTGTAATGAAATATGTATAATGGGTCAGAATGAGTCAAACTAAAAAAAGAAAAGAATTGAAACGGGTCATAATGGGTTGAGATTTTTTGTGAGTTTTTTTTAATGGAACGAGAAAAACAGAGGAAACTTTCTAGTTTTTTTTTTTTTTTTTTACTTTTTTAGTTTTTGATTTATATTTTGAGTTATGATTTTTTAATTATTTTTTTGGGATTTTTAATTGAGAGGTTTTTGAAATGGGTCAAAATGGGTTGAGATTTCAGAAACCCCTTATTAAAAAATTAAAAAAAAAACAATTAAAAAATTATAACTCGAAGTATAAATCAAAAACTATAAAAGAAAAAAAAACTAAAAAAATTCCTCCATTTCGTTACATTAAAAAAAACTCAAGAAATGTCAACTCGTTTTGACCCGTTTTAATCATCTTTTTTTTTAGTTTGACCAATTCTGACATATTATATACATTTTATTACAACTTATTCAACCTAACGGGCCACATTTGCCACCCCTAACGTCGAGTATTGTTACTTCGTTTTCACCTAGGAGTTGACACTTGACACTAATATAATATGTTGCTAGATGTATATATTAGTAATATGAAAATAGTGTGAACAAGAAAATGTGAAAGAATAATAGTTTTTAGCATCATATTGAAGCTAGGCAAGGTTCATCCCTTGATGTGTGGGACCTACATGTGCCTATATATAAAAATGAACTTACTCTTACCAATTCTACACCAACATATTGAAACCAAATCAATTTGTAAATCTTGTGTTTCTTAGATATGGAATCCTTCCAAGATAATATCACTTTAGTAGAGAAAGTTTGTGAGATTTATGAAAAACTTTCAAAGCTCGAAACGCTCGAACCCTGTAACGACGTTAACAGCCTCTTCACCGAGCTTGTCCACACATGTATCCCTCACTCTTCCATCAACATAGCCACTCTCCCGAAAAATATTCAAGAAATTACGTCTAAGCTTATTAGACTGTGTGGTGTGGCCGAGGGCCATCTTGAAGCTCACTTCTCCACCATTTTAGGCTCGTTTAAAAACCCTCTTCACCATCTCGACGTATTTCCTTACTACTCAAATTACCTTAAACTTAGCAGTCTCGAGCATAACATCCTCAACCAACACTATTATGCCACGTCACAAGCCCCCAAGCGTGTCGCGTTTGTGGGGTCAGGCCCCTTACCACTCACCTCAATCGTCTTGGCATCTTACCATCTCAAAGACACAACCTTTCACAACTACGACATTGACTCGCTAGCAAATTCAATGGCTTCTCGTCTCGTTGCATCTAACAATGACTTGTCCAAAAGAATGGTCTTCCACACTAGTGACATAATGGATGTAACCGACGAGTTGAAAGAGTACGATGTGGTTTTCTTGGCTGCGTTGGTGGGAATGGATATCAACGAGAAAACTAAGGTTATCCACCATTTAGCCAAGTATATGGCCCCTGGTGCCGTTCTCATGCTAAGGAGCGCCCATGGTGCTCGTGCATTTCTCTACCCGGTCGTGGACCCTCAAGTTCTTCGAGGGTTTGATGTTCTCTCGGTTTTCCATCCTGACGATGATGTCATAAATTCCGTTGTGATCTCACGAAAGTATTTGAAGCCAGCAAACACTGATCATAATGGCTCTCTCATGCCATCAAGTTGCAAGTATTGTGACTTTCAAGCTTTCAACAGTCCCCTTAATAATATGTAAATGATTGATGATTAGATTAGTAGAAATTGAGTTGTATTGTGTTGTTCTAAGGCTCAATGATCAATCCGAATGCATGGTTAAAGGTGTGTGATCTAAATGTAACCGTTTGTGTTTTTTTCGTCATTATGACTTGATTTCAAGAAATAAAAGATTCGCATATGTGATGGTTTAGAATCATGTCAATATTTCCACATATATAATAGATATAAATAAGAACTTTGGTGTCGCAAGCGTCCTATTATGTCACTTGCCGGTACCTTATTAGTACGTGAATTTTGTTTTTTTGTTATATTTATTTCATTTACCATAACGAACGTAATGGAAAAAGATCAAATGCCAACTCTTTTTTTTAGTTCCGGTACCATAACAAAGCTGATGTAAACCAAACGAATTCGCGTAGACTCGCCGCCTCAACGCCTGTGACCAATGATGCTCGGGTTTTACCAATGCGCGTAATTGAGACCGACCAAATTCGTGTCGAGTTACCGTCTCAATGCCAAGACAGACAACTCTTGGATTTTACCATCGCCTGGGTTTATTGACCAAATAAACATCGTTTTATATCTTTTGTTTTTCTATATGTTAATTACTTATATTTTAATTGAAGACGAATTAATATTTTAGGTTTTAACGCTAAAATTTTATCAACGGTGAGGTTTTGCCAGCGGCCCCGGCACAACACGTATAACAAAAAAAAACTATGTTAATAATAAATGCATACCCTACATGAAAAATTGAAAACAAGATGTGACAGTTTTGGTATGAATCCCATCAATTAATGTATTGTTGGTACTAAGTTAATATTTGTGTAACTATAAAAGGCATTAGGTTAAGGTTAACGAGTAGAAAAATCATAAACGTCGATCAATAAGTAACGATCAATAATCAGACGGTGTTCCTAATTACCCTGCCACCTCGCGCCAGGTTCTCATCTTATCTTAAGCTTGATCGTCATGTAATCGGTTTATTGTTTCCAAACCGAACCGAACGGCTAAAATTCAGAGTAAAAACCGAACCGAGCCAAAAATCGAATCGAACATTTTTAGATCAAACATCGAGCGATTTTCGAGCATTATTTATTTATTTTTCACTTTAAAATTTTCAATAAGAAACAAGCTTAAATGTTGTAAATAATGTATTTTGTAAACAAATTAGTAGTTTTCAGACAAACGTGTAATAAATTGTAATTTTTTATGAGAAATAAATTTGAACTGAGATATAATAAACATGTGAACAAACTTTTAGTATTCTAAAAACTTAAAGTGAACAAATAAAACTATAAAATTGACAGAACTGGGAAAATTTTAAAGAGTTTAAAGAATTATATACTTATATTCATGTGTGTTGTCTATATATTTATATATTTGTTCATATATAATATATATATAATAAAGAAAAATACTCGAGCCGAACCAAACCGAGCAGACTTTTGCTCGTTGCTTGGCTCGTTTACAAATCGAACCGAGTGGAACGGCTTGTTTACAATCGAGGGAAAAAACGAGCGAGCATTTTTCGAGCAATTTCCAAGCGAGCAATAAGCGGTTTGGACAGCCCTAATGCAAGTCTATAAATAATATTCTTTTCTTCATTTTGTTTGGTAGTTGTATACTTGTATATTATTTTTTTGGACTATTCCTTTTGCATTACAAAACTTAATTGCTCCAGCTCCTTCCCTTTTCTTTCAAGTTTGTTGATTTATGAGTGTATATATTAAAACTCAGGAGTACATCAGTAGCCTATGTTTCAAAGCCCTTTATTGCTTTTGTGCCATTCATATTCTCCTAACAACCGACTCCTAGAAAGGCGCATTGGCTAACCTGTATTTGAGTAGGCGGCTTATCATTTTTGGGTGCATACAACAAAAGACAGTTGTTTGTTGAAAATTTGAACAGCATACAGTTTATCTCAACACATATGCAACTCTATTATTATAAACAATATACAATAACCATCACCGAAAAGAATGGAACTAAAACACTTAAGTTACGAAGTTTAATATTTCCATGTAAAAGAACGCCCCCACTATGGAATGGTCTTATATGGCCTAAGTGAAGTAATTTTGTTTCATTTTTTACGGTGATAGTTATTGTATGTGGTTTATAATAGGTGACCGTATGTGTAAAGTATATTGAATGTTGCTTAAATCTTCGCTAAACAATTATCTTTTGTTGTATGCATCCAAAGATAATAGCCTGCCAATTCAAATATAGGATAACTGATACGTCTTTTCTAGGTTCAGTCTCAACTGTAAATGATACAAACAAAAAACCCGCTTAGATTTTAGAAGATTAGGTAACTACGTATGTAATTCTACAAAATATGCACACTCTTACCTTTTTTTTTTGCATTCAACTCTCCTATTACCAAAGGCATTAAATGATAATTTGATTATCATTTGCATATTAGTTATGACCTTAAATACAATTACATAACGAAGTTGATATAACATGTATGCCCCCATAATTCTCCTTGTGTGTGGTCAAAATGTTTTGTCTTTTTACAATTTTGCAGTGCAAGCGTTATGGCATTAAAGTTGAATATGTTACGTTCAAAGGCAGCCGAATCTTCAAAACTTTTATCCAAAAATGGAAACACCTATTACCAGCAAATACTAGAACAGAACAATAAATACATTGTGGATCCACCAACTATAGAAAAATGTCAAGAGTTATCAAATCAACTATTTTACACTCGCCTTGCCAGGTTTGTTACTTTCAACTTGTTTGACCCGTTTTCTTTTTAGTCAAATCTTATAGATTAACACGTTCGACTCTTTAGAGATTAATCATAACCCAGTTTAGACTGTTTTCTTGAACCAGTATTCCTAGTTGATATGATGCATTTTGGAAAGAGCTTGATCACGTGAAGCAACTGATAAAAACAAAGGACATTAAAACTGAAGATATGGGGATTGTTGCATTGTTTGGGCTCAAGTGTTGTGCCGCCAGAAGAGCATATCTCTAGCGTAACACACGGTGGGACGAAAACCCGGGTGGACTCGGGATCTGCCAACTTTGCAAGGTCTAGCTCAAATTCTTCACTGCCAAATATCCACACAAAGTGGAGATCAAACATGAATCTCTACTGAAAAACCCAAGCCTTCCTATTTCCTACCACTAAGCCACGAGTGAATGATGGCTCATTTAAAACACAACACAAGCTTGACCCGAGCTTAGACTCATTTAGATTTTTCCTCAAAAATATATATATAAATATAACAAAAAATATATATAAGTTAATAAATAAATGCATTATAATTGGCCCGAACCCAAACTTAAAAAAACAACTCACCGACCGAACTCAAGCTTTAAAAAGACCGGCTTGAAACGGACCTAACTCAACATCTCGGGGTCAGCTCGGTTCGCTTACACCTCTACCCTTATTAGACCTCGATTTGTATTCGTTCATCGTCAACTGAACATTAAGCTCCGTGGACTCTGCTCAACTCTTGATTTTGATTATTAGGTAACCTAAAATAGTTAAATTAGCTTTAATTTTGTTCATGTTTTAACCTAATCTTTATGATTCTAGTATTTATATTTATATTATTCCATCTGTGTTTCTGTTATTATACAACTCTTGAAACTGGTGCACACCAGATGCTCGATGAAATGCTTCATAGAGTTGTTTTATTATTATTATAATTATTTATTTTTTTATTTTATCAACTGTATTGCTAGCCTGTAAACTAACCAAACGGTCATGAATAGTTCGGCGGAAGTTCGTTTATGCTCGTTTATTTAATAACCAAACGAACATGAACACTTTTTTATGTTTATTTAATTAAACAAACGAACACTAACACACGTTTTTATATAAACCATATTGCTACCCTGTAAGCAGGCCGAACGGTCATGAACAGTTTGGCGAGAAGTTCGTTTATGTTCGTTTATTTAATAACCAAACGAACATGAACACGTTTTTTTTTGTTTGTTTATTTAATTAAACAAATGAACACTAACACACGCTTTGTTCATTCATTTATGTTCGTTTATTTACGTTCTTTATATTTTAATAAGCGCATAAGTAGTTGTGTTAGTATAAATATAAACATCAAAAAGGCTTGTTTAAATTATATGTATATGTGTGTGTGTGTGTATACACATGGTTATGTTGTACTATGTTCGTTTAAGTTTGCTTTTGTTCGTATAAGTTCATGAACTGTTCGTTTAGGTTTTAGACGAACGAGCATGAACGAACATGGCCGTTTTCTTAATGAGCTATGCAGTCAATCTCGGTGGTATCTCGGTTATCGGCCGTGAAATATTGGTCGGAATATCTACCGATAATATCGGAGATAATGGACCAATATTGACCGATATTTCACCGATATTCCCGATATCAGTGTTTTAAGTCTTAATTTTCAACTTTTAGTGTTTAATGTTAGTGTTTTGAGTTTTAATCAGTTCCTACTTGCTACATTTGTTAGTGTTTTGCAAGTTGCAAAAGGATAATTTGTTAATAGTAGGAGAGTATCCTGAATTGCTAGTGTTAAAGTGCTATATATATGAATTCTGCATGATATTAAAATTACCGATATCTCACCGCAATAACCGATATCCAAATGTCGGTCCTCGACCAATATCCGATATTTTTCCGCATTAACTGCTTAGTTAATGAGCGAACATGAACACAAAAATTTGTCTGTTTATATGTTTGTGTACATTCGGTTCATTTACAGGCCTACGTATTGCAATTCTCTTTTGCAGGCTAAATAAGTGAATTATCGTACTGCTGAAATGGATGCTGTACCTGCAGACATCGTTCAGTCTTTCTTGGTTGTGGCAAATTCGTCTACTTTAGATGAATCTTTGGAGAGTTTAATAGAATTGGCTAGAACGAGTGACGGTCGCTCTGATCTTGCTTCCAAAAATATGATTAACACGACATTTCAGCTCTGCAAATCGCTATCCTATCCTTCTTGTGGTGGCACTCTTTTGTTAGCTCTGAAACTCATCAGAAACTTATGTGCTGGAGAGTTGCGAAATCAGAATTCGTTTATTGAACAAAATGGAGTTGATATAGTTTCAAGTATAATCAGCTCTAAAGAAGTTGTTAATGATTCAGATTATGCGATGATTCGAATGGGATTACAAGTTTTGGCCAATGTTTCATTGGCTGGAAGAGAACATCAAAGTGTCATATGGAATCATATTTATTCTCTACGGTTTATTGAGGTTGCAAAGCTTAGAAAGAAAGAGATTTGTGACCCTTTGTGTATGATCATTTATGCTTGTATTGAAGAGAATCGGGAACTGCTTAACCAGTTGTGCTCGGATCATGTTTTGCCTCTTCTAGGGGAACTCGTTTGTACTGCTTCAGCGGGTAAGAATTTTGTTTTAAAACCGAAATTGCTACTCAAGTCACTATTTTAACAATTTCTTTTAAATATTTGTACCAGTCGGTTTTGGTGAAGACTGGCTAAAGCTGATTCTTTCAAGAACATGCATTGAAGAACCTTACTTCACACCCCTTTTCTCAAAGCTTCTACATCAAGATCAGTCTTTTCTATTAAGCATCTTATCTGATATGGTAAACGAGCAAATAGAACATATCACACCTTCCAAGGTTTTCGCTTTAGATGTTTTCAAGATTCTAAAAACCAGTTTAGACGTTCTTAACTGTGTTTCACGGCCAAAGTCGAGTTTTCCAACCGATTCTCCCGACATTAACGCTCTTGGATATTCTCTTTGCATACTAAGAGATATTTGTGCAGTTGATGGTCATGTGGATATTATTGATTCGTTATTAACACAAGGGTTGATTCAAATGCTTTTAGATTCACTTCGTGATCTTGAGCCACCTACAGTAATTAGGAAGACACTGAAACGTGATGAGAATCAAGATTCCACAACTTATTTAAGTAAACTATGCCCTTATATAGGATTCCGTAGGGATATTGTTGCGGTTATCGGGAACTGTGCCTATAAAAGGAAGCATGTTCAAGACGAGATAAGAGAAAAAAATGGGATTCTTTTAATGCTGCAGCAATGTGTCACTGATGATGAAAATCCGTTCTTGCGAGAGTGGGGTATATGGGGTGTGAGGAACTTATTGGAAGGAAATTTGGAAAACCAACGGGTGGTTAGTGAACTGGAAGTTCAAGGTTCGGTCAACTTGCCTGAGCTGGCCACACTCGGGCTGCGGGTGGATGTTGATCAGCAGACTCGACGTGCAAAGCTTGTAAACACCACTGATTGAAGATTTTTTATCAGGTAGTGTACTACCTGTTTCGTCGTGTTTTAATCATGATCTTGGTTCATGAATGATCTTGTTCTTTTAAATATCATATGTTTTTATTAAGCACCTTCAATCTTGATAGTAGCTTTGTTAAGTTAGATGATGGCATAAAAAAGTCTTTAACCTTGTTTCTACGTTTTAATGAAATTTTATTATCTGTCAACTGTCGTGTCCTTGAAGACTCGAAGAGGTAGTCTACCAAGACAAAATTATGAACTATGAAAATATATTTGTTGTTTTTGAGTGCTTTTAATATGATTATTAAAGACCGATAATACGTCAATATTCGTTCATTTCGTGTGTTGAAAAGCAGGGGCGTAGCTCCCGTTCGAAAAATTGATACATTAATCAAGCTAAAATATGCTAAATGCATTCAAAACTTAATTTACTTTTAACACAAAATAAAAGTAAATAGTGTTAATTAGGATTTTTTTTTAAATTCACCAAAAGACAAGGAGTAGATGCTAAAAAATTCATCAAAATCACGGTGGCCAATATAGTCAATTTATAAGATTATACAAACTATTTAATTTTAGCAGAAAAAAGTTAATAATAAAATAGTAAACACCAAGATATTCTTTTAGTTAAGTTCAACTAACCAATAAAATTGTGTCATAAAAAAAAGGCGATTAGTGTCTTTTAATTAAAGATGAGCAAAAAATCGGATTGGGCCCATAAAGTCGTTTTTTTACCCGACCCGATATCATACGAAAACCAATTTGATCCAAACCGGTTCCCAACCCGACCCTTCCCAACGATTAGTAGATCAGTTCATATTCTCACGCCTTTAAACCTATATTTGGACCCCACCTGCATTATAACCGGTCCCAACTCAACGCTAATCGGTTTCAATAGGTTTAAGTATCTCCCTTCAAGAAACAACTCCCAACCCAAACCGATTTCCAACCGAACTCGTTTTAACCAAAGTTGACCTAACCGATTCGTTTATAACCCGAACCAGTTTAAACCCATAAACCGATTTGTCCACCTCTACTTTTTAAATAGATATATTCAAATTCAATAAATTTGATGATCAAAAAGTTCAAATGCATGTTGGGCCCATGAGATAAAAATAGAAGCCCAACCCACAAAAACTCACAAAGCCCAAAAACTCCTCCAAGATCCCCCCTTCTTCTTCACCTGCCGCTGCAAACCATTTGCAGACCTTCAAAATGAATCCATAGCTCAAACCCATCACCCTAATTATTATGATTACATGGATGATGTTACGATCAACATTCATCCTCAAACTCAAACTCAAACACCCGACAAACCCAATTCATTTCACCATCAATTTCAAATCTTTATCACACTCCTCTGTTTCACCATCACCCATTAATAATCATAGCCAAGACCAAGACTTTACATCTCATTTACTCACCCTTATATCTTCTCCAAATACCCACCAAAACCCACATCTCAAATCTTTAATCCCATCAATAACCCCATCACAAATCACCCATCTTTTCAACACAAACCCTAATCTTGAACCCCATAAAGCTCTCACCTTTTTCAATCTTTTGACCCAAAGATCCGGATTTAAGACTTCTGTTGAGTCTTTTGCATCATTGTTGAGAATCTTGGTCAAGAATCAGGTGTGGAATGCCGCCGAAAAGACTCGGCTTTCGATGGTGAAGGCGTGTGTGACGGAACATGATGCGAGGTTTGTTTTAGGGGTTTTGAGGGAAATGAATGTTGGTAATGGTTGTCAAGGGTTTAGGTTTAAGATTAGTGTTAGGTGTTACAATACATTGTTAATGTGTCTGTCTCGGTTTTTGATGGTTGATGAGATGAAATGCGTGTTTTTGGAGATGTTGGATCATGAAATTATGCCGAATATTTATACGTATAATTTGATGGTGAATGGGTATTGTAAGTTGGGGAAAGTTGATGTCGCGCGGGTGTATTTTAATAAGATTGTGCAGGCTGGACTTAGTCCGGATACGCATACGTACACGTCGTTGATTTTAGGGCATTGTAGGAATAAAGATGTTGATAGTGCGTGTAAGGTGTTTGATGCGATGCCGAAGAAAGGGTGTCGAAGAAACGATGTTTCGCATTCGAATCTAATACACGGGTTTTGTGAAGCAACACGGATTAATGAAGCTTTACGGTTGTTTCATCAAATGGGTGATGATAATTGCTTTCCAACGGTTCATACGTTTACGGTTTTGATATCTGCGTTAAGTAGGGTTGGTAGAACCGAAGAAGCTTGGAAACTATTTAAAGAAATGAGTGAAAGAGGGTGTCAACCGAATGCTCACACGTACACGGTTCTTATTGATGGATTGTGTAAAGAAAGAAAGGTAGACGAAGCAAGAAAGTTATTAGACGTGATGGAAGAGAACCGAGTGGTGGGGTCCGTGGTTACATACAACACTTTGATTGATGGATATTGTAAGGAAGGAAAAGTTGAAGATGCGATCAAGATTTTTGAAATTATGGAAAAGAAAGAAGTAAAACCGAACGTTCGTACTTACAACGAGTTGATTGGTGGATATTGCAAAGTCAATAATATTCACAAGGCTATGGCTTTACTTGATAAGATGATGACGATGAAACTATCTCCGACTGTTGTGACATACAATATGCTAATTAATGGATATTGTAAGCATAATGATGTCGATAATGCTTATAGGTTGATCGGTTTAATGAAAGAGAACGGTGTTGATCCTGACGAGTGGACGTGTAGTGCTGTTATACAGTCTTTATGTAATCGGGGGAGTGTAGACGAAGCTCATGAGTTGGTGAACTCTTTAGAAGTGAAGGGGCTAAAAGCGAATGAAGTTATCTACACGACTCTTATAGATGGATATTTCCAAATTGGGAAGGTTGACCACGGGCTGACTTTATTTAACAAAATGGTTATTAGCGATTGCTTACCGAATTCTTGGACTTACAATGTGGTGATTTACGGCTTGTGTAAAGACGACAAAATTCAAGAAGCTTTAGTCTTTGTAGGAAAGATGATAAAAATCGATTTCAAACCGGAACTCACTACATTTACGATTTTGATTGAAGGGTTTTTAAAAAGATACGATTTTGTCGATGCTTGTAAGCTTTTTGTTGAAATTGTTTCGTCTGGACTGAAACCCGACGTTTGTACATATACTTCGTTTATTCTTGCATATTGCAGTCAAGGGATGGTCAAAAAAGCAGAAGATATGATGAATGACATGATTGTTAAAGGCGTAGAACCCGATACAGCGACGTATACGGTTTTTATTGATACGTATTTTCGTGCAGGAAATATAGATTCTGCTTTTGATGTTTTAAAGCGTATGATGAATGCTAAATGTGAACCGTCTCATCATACGTATGCTATAATAGTGAAGCATCTTTTAGTCTTACAACAAAGGGAAAACAATAAGTTTGAAAATTTTGATCTAAATATTGGTAGCGTGTGGAAGTTAATGGATTTAGAGACCGCATTCGAGTTGTTTTCAGAAATGGTCAAACGGGGCTGTGAACCGAATGTCAAAACTTTTGAAGCGTTGACCGTTGGACTATGCAAAGAAAATCGACTTGAAGAAGCGTGTAGATTGGTTAGACATATGCTAACAAGCGGGCTCGTTCCAAATGAGCATATATACACTTCTTTAGTAAACTGTTCGTGTTACTTGCGAATGTTTGACCAAGCGTTGACTTTATTAAACAGTATGGTTGACAATAGGTTTTTACCACATCTAGAGTCGTATAAGTTGTTGATTTGTGGATTGTATGATGAAGGAAAACATGAAAAGGGTAAAGAAGTTTTTTGTAGTTTGCTTGACGGGTACAAATACAACGCGGATGAAGTCGCGTGGAAGATTTTTCTTGACGGGTTGTTAAAACATGGGCTGGTTAATGAATGCTCTGAGCTCGCTGATGTCATGGAGGAAAAAGGTTACCATGTCAATCCGCATACATCTGTAACGTTAGTTGAAAACATGAGTGTTTGAATATTTTTGAAACAAGAAATCTTGAATTTTGATATAATGATATATACACTGCCAATATGCGGTTGTGGGTCCCGTTTGACGAGACAATATCAAGTAATGCGGGCCTGTAAAGCAAGGGGTTCGTTGGACCGAAGGTCGTTGAAAGCACATGATCTATGCTGGAGGCTAGAGCGGTTAATGTATACAGGTAAACTTTTTTTTTTTTTCATACTGTGTATAAAATTGTAGAAGAAGATTCTGTAAATAACTTGTTAACTGTATTGCAGATGAATGATGATGTCATAGCAGTTGGTTCTTTTCTTCCAGCATTGACAAGATCTTTTAAGGTTTAGAGTTTAGGCACACCTGTAAGTATCATTTTTGGCGAATCGAAATGAGCATCGTTAATACAATTCATTTGTGCATTTTGTTTTCGAAACAATGTAAATTTTTTTGAGAATAAATCACAGCTAAAGATGCAGTAATAGCTTAATCACCGATTGTGTTTTTGACTGATACTGGACACGCCCAGTAGTCTGCTAACCAATTAGATCATGTTCTACATGTGCCGATGACATGACACTGACTGGGATAAAAAGGTACGCTATACTAGTCAAAAGCGTAAAATTAGATCGACAGATTTCGTTATCTATTAAAGTAGTAAAGATTTGTTTTTATAGATGATTTTAATAAAAAAAAAAGATTTAATGCGTACGTCCTCTAAAATATATCTATTGTACATTTTATGGTATTCAAACGTGTACTAATTTTGATGGGAATAAACACCAGATGCCACTAGGCCAAGAGGCTGTCAATGATTTTATCATTTGATTGATATAAATCGACTATTAAGCTATTACTAGGAACAATGTATTCATGATGAGTCGATGGAAATTCGCAATTTAATTATTCAATATAATTCAAGAAAATGAATATTGTTTGTTTGTCACATGATCATCATTCATTATTGTTTTTTTTCTAATAGCCTAAGCCTCCTACCATTATAACATTATGTTATCAACCTATGTATATTTCGATGTGACACATCATCATCATCTATTTTTATCGACTTTGGTTATCATGAAAACAGACTTACAAAGTCAACATAATAGACTGCCCTTTCATGTTCGAAAACATCAATAGTTTTTACTAGTGCTATAAAACCTACCTTGCTCGCAAGGTAATGCCGAACGCCATGGTAACCACTATCGCGGTTTTGTGGACATTTCTATCACCTGTAATCGCAAAACAAGAGTTTTCTCAGGCCCTAGCATATGCACCTCAACGCACAACAAGAGACATACCAACGATCTTCACTGTAAGAATGAGAAGGTTGATATTCCGACACAGTATGTCACATCAAGATACCAATCAAACAATTTTATAAGTTATAAACACATGATACACTTATTATTTACTTTTAACCTGTTTTAGTCATTATTTCTTATGGTTTTTTTTTCTCGATTTTGCTCGTTTAAAGTGCTAAAATTACAATATATATAAAGAACAACTTTGGTGCCGCCAGCGGCCTATTGGGCCACTTGGCAGCACCGTATTGGTTGACGAATTTTGTTTTTCTTTTTTAGTTCGGTTACCATAATAAACGTAATAGAAACCGACCAAATGTCAATTTTTTTTGTTTCTGTATCATAACAAACCTGAAAGAAACTGACCGAGTTCGCGTAGACTCGCGGCCTTATTTAAAACCCATGACCGACAACGCTCGGGTTTACCAATGCACAAGTTTATCGATGCCCCCCCCCCAACCCAAAAAGAATGGTCGTTGGTCCATATCATTTTTTTTATTTTTTCGTTTTTTAGTTCTGGTACCTTAACGTACGTAATAAAAACCGACTGAATTCATATCAAGTTACCGCCTCAATGATCGGGAGTCGGGACAGACAACGCTTGGGTTTTTACCACCGCCTGGGTTTCCCAACCAAATAAACATCGCCTTTAATATTTTGTTTTCTTATATGTTAATGTTTTTATATGTTAATTTGACGAATTAATTTTTTTGGGTTTTAACGCTCAAATGTTACCAATGGTGTCTATATCGTGACGAACGCGGCCAATACTGACCAATTTCGTGTCGTCTCATCATCGTAGCGCTTAGGTTTTACCAACGCCCGTTTTTCAACGATTGAGTTTTGCCAACTGCCCCGTAGAAAAACTAGTTTAATATAAATGCAAATACATAAGCCAAATCTTTTCTCAAACTTGTAATGCCTTTGTAGTGTAAATCTTCCTTGTTATGATCATATACATATTAAAGTCAATTATTTGCAACAAAGGATCTATAAACTAAAATTTGGTTCTTTAACAACCCCTAATGGGAATTTAAATTCAAGAACTCTGAGCTTTACAAAATTTATAAACTCATTTGATCAAATAGTCAAATTCTCTTGAATTCCAAGAAACGACCCGATGATTTGTCCGCCTACATCCAAGAAGCTTTCAAATCCGGGGAGAGATTTTACCTTACCACTTCTAACGACTTCAACGGGATATTTCATCAGATGACCTTTCATTTCAGATATTTCTTCAGATGCAAATTGGTTCCAGTTCGCTTCACCCATGGATCTAACTTGTCTCACGCACTCTATCGATTCGGGCTTCAAAAAGCAGTCGTGAACGGTACCAAGATGCTCGGCCCAAAGAGACATTCTATATCCATGAATCTTACAAAACCATGATAACATTTTCATGTCATTTCACATGTGAAATAAAACTTACAAAAAACGTGTGAAACTTTTATAACAATAATATACGACTGGTTACCTGTCCTCTTGGATCAGTGAGGCATTTGGCCCAAGTATGACGAGGTTGGTAGGCCCCCATTGCGATTTCTGTATCTCGAGTTCCCTCCATAGACCGTTGGTTTATGTTTGCAGAGCCTATCAGTACAAACTCATCATCCACTATCATGCCTTTTGAGTGAACATAGATCATGAAACGTCTGTATTTACGCGCCAACCCCTATAAATAATCAAAAGCAACGACTTGTTCACCGTGCTAAATGCAATATAATGTTTCTTTAATTAGAAGGTGGTTAACCTGAGGAGTAGCATCAGGACTAAGGCCAGGTGAAATATGGTCGTACGCCTCACGGTTGCCCAAACAAAAGAAATTTAAATAATCTTGCGGCGAAAATGCTTCTTCAAGACCAACTTCCACCAAAGCCTTGTAGATAGTTTGATACATCATTTGCATTGTTTTGTTCTGTAAATCATCGTCAGTTAATACTTCCCGAAATAGAAGTCAAAGAATGTAATAATAAGACATGCGCTATACATACACCTGACCCTTATGACCAGACACCAGGTCCCATCTATACGACTTGCATAGGCCTATACAAGTCGTATAGATGGCTGAGCGTCTTAAAAGACGTGGTATATTTATTAATTTATGCTTTAGAATAGGAAAAAGACATTATAACTTTTAATAGGAGTTCATAACAATTTTATTTAAAAAAAAACCCTATTTTTGTTATTTTTACGACAAACGGGCTACGCCCTCCAGAGTATAACGAGGCAAGAATCTCGGGCAGCACGCAATACTAGGCGTATATACGGTTTGTATAGGCCTATACAAGTCGTATGAGCCTTGACATGCTAGCATCTGGTTTTCGAATATAACATCCCAATAATAATATACCTGCCAAAATAAAATCCTCTGAGTTGCAGAACCTGTGGGGACGCCCTCGGGCCACGTAGGTATGACAATATACACAGCAAACCTTTCGTGGGCCCTTATTTTACTAGCAACCTTAAGAGAAATCTCCATTGGAATCAAGTTGTTGGCACCTATGTGTTTAACAATAATCTATTAAGTTAATATATAATAATTGAACAATAACATAACAGTAGATATGCTGCTTACCCAAGTCTTTGTAAGATTTCCAATTGTATGACGACCCGATAAAGTACTGGTTTTCAATGTAGATGAAATGTTGTGCAGAACGGATCGCTTTTACATATGCAGAATGTATGCTCATATCAATAAGCACATTCTTCCCACAAACCAAATTCTATTCCAACAAGTTTATTAATCATATACTCACACAAATCTTATGTTTCAAAAAGGATTAGTTTAAATCTTGCATTAAACAGTTATAGCAGATTTTTTTTTTCATTTTTTTTTTGCAAACCTTTGAAATCCGAAATAAAATGATTTATATCTTTCACCTTGGCAGTAGCTTCCTGAGGGTCCTTTGGAAATCCTTTTACAGAGTTTGAATCAATCGAGCGGAATATCTGCATTGCACAAAACATAATCATATCACATAAAGTTTTAAAAAATAGTGTGCTTTTACATATTTGTAAACGGGCCGCAGTTACTAACTCTACCTGCACATGCCACTCCTCAGGGTCATCATCACTAGAGCAAATTTGATCATTTTGACCCAAAATTTCCGGAAACATTTCTAGTTTCAGCAAAGCATCGGTCGAAGTTTTCAGTTTCTTTATGCCTCGTGGCTTTGACGCCTTTACCCAGCGTTCCTCAAAGTTGGTCATAATATCATACGCTGCGGGCCCATCAATCTTGCTATGCAAATCATGCCATGGTTCTCTTGGACAGCCACTAACACTCCCCTGTTACAAAATACCAAAACTTTAATAATTTCCATATTTCTGTCTATATTTCATTTTTAACTTTCGATTACCGTGAATGTCGGGTTATGATAATCTTGTGCATGTAGGGTCTCCAAAGATCTAAAAATTGGATGTTGCGGATTATCATATCGCCCGTTGCAAAGGTCAAGTCCACCTATGAAAGATATGATCTTTCTTCTACCGTTTCCAGCGTCAGCATCTACAATCACGGTCTTCTGGTGGTGTGTGTAGATCGTTCCAACTTCCTATGAATCAAACATATATATTTATAAAAAGTTATAAAGGTAGAGATAATAAAACTAATTAGATTAATATTTAAGGTACCTTTTTCTTGACCCAACTATGTTTCTTTCCAGCCATACGAGGGCAAAGTAGTACTTGCACCGGAGAGTGTTTAAAGAAACGCCGAGTTTCTTCATCATGGGTAGCCATTAGTCCATCCTGAAGATTTGAACTCATTTACACCAGTTAACTATATTATCTTATGCAGGTGCATATTCGCATATAATATTAATAGGATTCATAAAATGAAAATGTTAAAGATTCACTACAAGTTACATTTTTTATTAGAAATCTGAATAGAAATTGTCACCAATATTATTTGACCAAAAGGGCATAAAATGACTATAATCTGCAATATGCAGTGTTTGAGGATCAAGGTTCAAACAAGTAACATAATTTTTTTTTTTTCAAAATTTTTGTAATATGTGTGCAGCTGTTAAAAAAAATTTAAGTCGGAATTAACTGATCATTCACCGGTTAAAAACAGCTTAAAGATAAACGAGTCAAAGTTTTGTTTTAAACTTTTAATGCGAAAAACCTCCTAATCATTTTCAAGGTACGACTATTGAAAAGAATACATTCTTTGTAGTCACAGTTAACACTAGTTTTACAAAAAATATATATAAAAAAGAGTGAACTGCGGTTTTCGTCCATGTGGTTTGTCCAAATCTGCGCTTTAGTCCAATAGTTTCAAATTTGCGATTTTCGTCCATGTGGTTTCATTTCACTTGCAATTAAACCCGAATTCACTAATATCGTTAAATCTGGTCGTAAAACCCATCAGTGTGCACTTCACATGAGGGGCAGTTTTGTCATTTTTCCCCAAATACACCCCAGCCCCTCACGGCTCACGTGAGGGGGCTTGCGAATTAGGATTGGGGTTTATTTGGGGAGAAAAAGGACAAAACTGCCCCTCACGTGAGGTGCACGCTGATGGGTTTAACAACCAGACTTAACGGGGTTAATGAATTCGGGTTTAATTGCAAGTGAAATGAAACCACAGGGATGAAAATCGCAAATTTGAAACTATTGGACTGAAGCCGCAGATTTGTACAAACCACAGGGACGAAGTCCGCAGTTTACTCATAAAAAAATAAATAAAAACCAAAAGGTGCTTCGGGTCAACACAGCCTGACGAGCTTCAACAAATGCCAAAGAATTACCTGCTTTGACCCGAATCCCGTTGATTTGTTAACCAATCCACCCGACCCATCCATTTTGCCACATCTAGTATAAATCATCAAGCCTAAAATAACATTAAATTGTTATTAAGAGAATAAAAGCTTCAAGAAACAAAGAAACTTACTGTTTTGTACCCCATTATGTTTCTTGAAGTAGGATCATCCCAAACAAGAAGCAATACTCTAACACCTTCTTGTGATTTCATTTTCAAAAGATCTCCCAACGCACACACCGGCTCATTCTCCTCGTCACGAACCAACTTCACTTTATGCCACACGGACCATCCAGTGATGTAAACAAGACGTTTTGCATCAGTAATCGCGTTAAATATATCAACCCAACATGTCCCATGAACATAATGTGTGCCATCAGTTAACTCAACATCCGGAAGGCTTTTATTCGGCACATGTGCATCTTGGTACAAAGTAACCCTCCCGCCTTTTCTTAACGGGAAATAAGTTCCGGGTACACCATCATATTGTGGGCCCGCCCCGACGCCATTTTTGTATAAACTCAACCTTGCCATTGGTATATATTGCATAGTAAGTGCCAAACTGGCTCCATTTTTACATGGTCTTCCATTTGCATTTATTATTGGGAAAAGACCTTCGATTTTCGACCCTGTGTATATATGTTCAACCGGGATTGCAACCGCTCCTATAAGTTGTGACCCGACAACATCACTATCTTTAACAAGAAAATGAACTTCAGCTGTATGATGTGCGACCGGTACACTAAAATGTTGGTTCCAAATAGGGTTTTCACTATTGGTAAGCACATAAGTCCTTCCAATCACGGCACTCGTTATAGCAACCGCCACATAGGGGTTGCTCGTTTGTTTCCCTGAAAACTTGTTCAGGACATCACCCATTGTTTTATGAAACACATCCATGTTCGGAAGGTTCTTCGCCTCTAGCACCCAAATATCAAGATTCCCATGTAACAAAAGAACCTTCAACGCCTTTTTCTGTGTCCCAAACGGCACGATTTGGTAGTTTTGATGGTTGGCTAGATCTAACGACGCGTGATGTTGAATAGCAACAAGTTGAGTTGAGTCAAGTGAGCCCATATGCGAAGAACAGCCTGTGAAAGCACTTGGATAAGAAGCACTATGATGGTGATGATGATGATGATTGTGAGACACTTTATTTATGGAACTAGACAATGTACTCGACGTATCATCAACGCTACGAGTGTTCATAGTGGTCACACTATCAACACTTTGATCATGAATATTTGGTTGAGAAGAAATCGGATATATGTATCCGGGATACTGGCATACGAAGGGTTGAGGAGGGTGCTGTGGCGGGGCACCCGGCGGTGATTGGTATGGAAAAGGATAGGGGTATTGGTATGGATACTGGTACGGGTATGGGTACGGGTAAGGGTAAGGTGGTTGATTGGAATTAGGGTTGTTATTGTTAGCCATGCAATATTGATATATGCACACAAAGAGACATGCATGCAATTATGGTTCATGTGGATTAATCATATCATATCATGTATAATAATTGTAATCACAATAGATCACAACAATGTGATATGAATATATGATAAAACCTAACCTAAATATATATATGATAAAGAGTGTTAAATTAATAATATAAGAAGGTGAAAGAAGAATAGAGATGTATGAATGTATGTATATATATATATATGTATGTACCTTTGATTTTGGAAGAGGTTGATGGGGATGAATACAGATTGAAATTAGAACATTACAGGTCAACGAAAATGGTGGGAAAAGAGAAGGATAGGTAAAATTAGTTGCAATTATAACGGAAAATCTTTACTAGATTTTTGAAATTTTGAGGGAACCCATTTATTTATTATTATTATTATTATTATTATTATTATTATTATTAACTTTTTATGGATTTTAACATGTTATTGTTTTTTGTTGTATTGGTTTTTATTAATCTCAACTATCATCTTTTGGTCGTTGTCGGTCCCAACTAATGAATTGGCTCTATGGTCACTCATTTCTTTGTGCGAAAGATATGTATGTTAAAAAACACTACTCTAATTTCTAAACTAGATGATTATTATGTTCATGTTAACGATTATCGTGTAATGATAACTACTTATGTGAGCAAGTAGAGATGAAACAAGGTCTAGCGGATGCCGGGGATCTTATTCCTCACCTTGTTTTTACTGAGGAATGTGTTTATGTCACACCCCAACCTAAGGCGGAAATGTCGGGGCGTGAGTATGATTGCTCATAGCTCGAGGTAACTATCATGCAATAATTGTGACAATATCTAATAGTTCATTCATTCCAAAAATAACCAAATAATATCCAAAAATAGTAATTTAATTTCCAAACAATAATCCATGACAAAATAGAAATAATCCAAATTATAACTTAAATAAAGTGTTTCTTGAAATGGCCTAAAGTCTCAATCTAGCATTCTAATACTCCAAGTCTTCAGTTTAAACGATAACCTGCATATACATAGAAAATACAATAGTTTTGTCAACAAAAAATGTTGAGTGAGCATGCCATTAATTTTGCAATGATATATATAATATGAAAAGTAGCAAAACGCAAGTAAAGCGGTAAATAAACCAAACCAATGAGCAAATAAGTGTCAAGTGAACCATTACCAAGTGAATCGGACGCCGGTTAAAACTAGACGGTCGTATGATCATACTATATTGAGAATATAGAGGACCTCTCCGAATGCGCAAATTAAACAAGTAATCAATTTTGCAACTAGGTCTAGCAATTCACACACAATACCACGTTTGCTAATGTTAAGATATGTATAATATGAAATATTATAATTACGTATACACCCCCAAAACTTTTGAAAATATGTGAAAACGGGGGAATGACAAGCTCACTTATGATGCCTCTAGACGTGACTCTTTTGGGCGAATGTCAGGTCGTTTCTGGGAATCAAATGCACATGGGAATTCAACCGAACTAAACATTAATGAAATCCTTGGAAGTGGGAAAAAGAATCAACAAAATCGGAGTTCGTTTGATACCTTAAACATGATGACAAAGTAAAAGTATCACTGCAGTATCGGTTCTGCGCAGTATTGACTTTAAGTGGATTTGAAGGTCGAAAACTTGATAAAATGTAGTGAGGCCGGTGTTAATCTTTCAGGAGGAGATTGAAGGTTAATATAGAAAAAAAATGAAGTTATTTAGTTGAATTTGGAGTGAGATATAGGTCTTCAAAGTTGACTTTCAGCTGCTGGTAGAATCTAGGATAGAGATACTGAAAGATTTGATAGATTTTGTAGGTGTTGGAGTGGAGTGTAAGGTTGTCCAAGATATTGAAGAGTCCAAGAAGTTGACTTCTGGATATCTTTGCAAGATTTGAAATATCTTTGCTAAGTCAACTATCATCTAGAACGTAAATAGATAAAGAAAAATAAGTGTAGGAAGGAAATGGTTTTGCAACTTTAAAATGTTATAACTAGATACTTGGAATTGCATATGTTATTTAGTAGAGAATCCAAGGGGTTATATTTTTAGGAGAGTTGGAAGTTATCTCAAGAATTGGATAAAAAAAATGTATGACTTATATGTGTGTGCATATCTCGACAGATTAAGGAAAAAAGGAAGCATGCGTATTGTGTTTTAATATATCTATAATTATGTCATACAAATATGATTTAATTTTGTTAGCTTTTAAAAATATATGGATTTTACTAGGTTATACATGCATTTTTGTAGTATAAATAAAGAATAAACATTAAATAAATCATGGAGGGCTGAAAGTGAATACTTATAATTGCAAAATTTTATTAAAGATTAGGATCCGAAAGATGTTCGTACAATGACAAAATGAAAACAAACGAATATGATAAAAACCCGAAATGTTACAATTTACATCCCAATCCCAGATAGAAACTGCGCAAAAATAAATATTTAAAGAAAGTAATTGTAATTCATTTACAGTTACAATATTATAATTTATAAACTTCTCTTATCTATTGCATCAATTGTATGAAAACATAACAAATACTGAAGCTTCTTGGTATTAATATGGGGTTTAGTAGTTTGTGTTAACATTTGATTGATAGTTTTTTTTTATCAATGTTTTTGCCCTAGTTTTGATTCTCAACTCATACATAAAGACACATACATGCTTTATTAATGCTTTTGACCTAGTTTTTGATTCTCACACTCATACATAAAGACACTTAAATACATATACTAGGTCCAACAAAACATGTTCTAGTTTAAGACACTATTTATATTCATGCTTGATAATTGTGTTAATCGCATCATTGCTAGCCTGCTTAAAACAATAACACCTGTTTTATCAGCCTTAGCACATACATTCCTGTGCCCTCTCAATGTGGCAACACATAATGCTCTTGGAATAGGCTAATTCAACATCATGTCATTCATGAACGAACATGAAATCAGGGGATCATAAAGGTTCCCAATAACCTATAGTCGTTAAACGAAGATAGAGTTAAATGTTAATGTTAACGTGATACTTGTTATTTATAGTTAACAATAATTTGTATACGGATAGATATAACAAAGTGTAATGAAAACAACAAAAGGCAATAAAGTTAAGCATTCAACTTAAGTGAACAAAGTGAATAGTATAACTATAACTATAGTCAATAAAGTTAGCTAAATAACAATAGTGTCAATTTAGCTAAGAAAATCAATAAGGTTGACATATTAATCAATAATCAACTTATCATTTTAAGTACTTACATATACATAACCATTGTTTTTATGTTTTAAAGTGTCTGACCTTTTTCGTGACGGAACCATTGTTAATATTATCAAGCGGTTTTTAATTTGTCGAGTATGTGTACATCTTGATTACTTTTGAGCACCTAGTCAGGTGACTTCTCGTTCCAATGGTACCTTCATTGTTTTGAAGATATAGCGTAACTCCACGTTCTAGATATGATATATTTTTTAACATAACTAGGACAAAATAATAACTCAACTATCATGGTGGTAAAATCAAAATAAGTAAATTTGCATAGTAATAAATAGGTTAAAAGTATGACTTTATGTTCAATTCATTTGCGATAATCTTATAGTTTGATGTGCTAATAATTGGTTAAATGTGTTAACGATGCCTCTTTCAGAGTTTCAGTCTAGAGTTTGTGACCATATACCGGAATGCAAGGACGTTAAAATAGGACTGCTGGGCAATATTGAAAAAAAAGGAGATGCTTGTAATTGATTAAAAAGTTGAGGGGCTTGGTAAAGACTGATAAAAGAAGAGAAGTTAATATCATCTAAACGATAGTCTCCTTCATTTTTTCAGTCTATTTGATTATGTCCTTGAAGAAACACTAAGTGAACCCTGGACAGATTATAGGTAATCTGGGGGTTAAGTAATGTTTCCCACGGATGAGATCTAGCTGAGAAGGTTGTTCTTCAGGAGACCTGCAAAACAGACACCGTAAGCTCGTCACTGAGAAGGGGGGGTTCCTCCTTGTGACCACCCTCCGGCGTGAGAATCAGACTAGATTGCTCTGAATATAAGAGTATATTAAGAGATTGCTAGATAAGATTGAGATATCAGATGATGTCCTTACCATTCCAAGGTGTTGGAATATTTATAGCCGAAGGTAGGTTTCCAAGCAGGTACAGCCGGCTGAATAGTATTCCTGTTCTACCAACAGTGGACTATGCACAGGCCATGCTGGTTGGTGGATAGGTTACGGCCAACAGTAATAAGGTCGGCTGTATACTGTTCCACCAACTGTAGGCTGCGCACGTCCCATCATGAGGGTTGGTGAGTAGGCAGCGGCTAATAGTGACAAACAGTACTAGAGGGTGCTCCTCCTCGTATTGTTGTCGGTGAGCTGTCACCCTGTGATTAGTTCATGGGCTGCTCTGGTCAAACTGTCTGTTCCGCCCATACCTTAGTAGGTATAGTACGAAAGACATTCCAGAAGCATACGGACTGGCTCATTTAGGCGGGAGTGTTCCCGCCTTGCTCATTCCTTCATGTGACAACTGAAGTAACGAATGCCTTGTGCGTGTAGCCTTGCTGTTAGTGCGGGTAGCCTTCCCTGATGGCTTGTATCCGCAGCTGCGGGAACAGGCGGGGTACTTCACCATTGGGAGGCTTTCCCTGCGGGTACAGCTGGCGTACTGCGCGTAAGGTTCTTTGAGCATGGTGGGTCCTGCTGGAGCAGTTGGTCATCGCGCAGACGTCCCTGTTCAAGGTGAGTCTTGCGGGTCCAACTGGGCTCTGCTGGGACCTACCTCTTCAAGTCCCCCCAGTCCAATGTTCTTCTCATGAATTATTAATAATTGAGGTGAACTTTTGGACTTAGCAAGGGGTTTTGAAAAGGGTTTAGTTTTTCGGTTTTCCGTGGTGATTCATCCCACGGTTTTCCTGATGTCACGCAGAAATTCCCGACTTTTCTGCTTGATCTTTGGGCGTGAAGCGGGTAGGTTTGTAACCTCCTCGCGCGTCAGGAGTGTTGAGTCCCAATTGTGTGGATTCTCCATGAGGTTTTGGTGGTTTTCGACATAGTGATCATTTATGTTAAAACCACCAATTCCATCTTGGAGTTTCAAACAATATAGTTCTCGACGTTCCCGTCGTGCGGGAATGTTATTCACGTTTCCGCAAGCGTGGCCCAGAAGATCCTTCTTGGTTTGAATTCCCTGCAGAGTGCTAAGTACGTGAAGGGTTTTGCCTTGACACTGTACCCGCACTCGTCTTACGGTTACTTTACTTCCAAGGTATTCCTGGCGTCAATTCCCTGCGGGTGCTAAGTATGTGAAGGGTTCTGCCTTGACACTGTACCCGCATCCGTCTGATGGTTACTTGGTTGCCAAGTTATTCTTGGCTTCAATTCCCTGCGGGTGCTAGGTATGTGAAGGGTTTTGCCTTAACACTGTACCCGCATCCGTCTTACGGTTACTTGGTTGCCAAGGTAAGGGGTATTTTCCCGCTCACTTTTGAATCTTTTTGAATTTTGAATTTTTGAAATTCGAAGAGTTGGTGGAAAGATAGGAACAGTCCAAACATCTGAAACGTCGTGCGACGGTTTCTTCTGACTGTGTCAGGACGTGCAGGAAGTTATGGCGACGTGACAGTACATGGTCATTCCAGACGCTTTTTCAGGCGCGTGGGCGCGATTTTTCGGGCGCGTGGCCGCGAAATTAATGGTGTGCGTCCTGTCAACAGCTGTTGCCAGCTTGTTTTTTGCCACGTGTCATAGTTTCATTGCACCTTCGTTTTCTCTCTCTTCCGCATTAATTTCATCGCATTAATTGCGATTAGTATATAAAGGGGGAGAGGGTTATTTGTAATCCACACTTTCACTCTTCTTCATCTTCTTTGCGATTTCCGGCGAATACTTATCCTTTTCAGGCAAGCATTCTCCCGAAATCGTTTTCTTCTTTTACAAGATGTCTCGTGATATCGATTCTACAGCTGACGACAGGAGTACTGCTGGTGAGTGCCAGTGTGCTCTTCCTGGCGATCTGTACCGGTATGTTGTCAGGAAGTTCATGCTCGAGTCTCTCGAGCCTGAGTTTCCTGAACCCCATCAGACCGTGTACGATGCCCCCCGAGGCAAGATCGGGGTTTATGCAGCATTCTTTGTCTATGGGAATCTTAGGTTCCCATTGACAAAGTTTGTTTACCGTGTCCTCGAGAGGCATGGTGTTCATTTGACCGAGTTGCACCCCATGGCGATCGCCAAGATTCGCCATTTTGAGTGGGTGTGCCGGATACTGGGCGTTGAGCCCTATGTTGACCGTCTGATGACCTTCTACACTTGGAGGTGCATCCAGGGGTGGTACACGTTGACAACCCGGATTAAGGGTTTAAAGATCTGTGCGACCGAGCGCAGTCTTCGCGCGTGGAAGAGGGAGTTTTTCTTCATATCCGCCCGTGCCATCCCCATTGCCATGAAATTCAAGAACGGGCAGGCACTTCCCAGCCTTCACGCCTCCAGCTACCAGGAGGCGGAATGGTTTGCCAAGATATCTCGGGTCCAATCTCCGGTTTACCGGTTTGCGGAGTCCGGGATGGTGATGCTGGGGATGAGCCGGGTGTGGAAGGAGGCTGATGCGCGCAAGATTCCGATCGTCCTCGAATACGGTTCGAACTCTGTTCCTTACGGTATGCCTTTTTCCATTTTGTTGATTTTGAATTTCTTCTAACTTTTTTCCTGTTTATTTCAGAGGGGAACGACCTGCAGTCGCTCCTGAACCCGCGGGAGGCTGACGGTCCCGCACGGATGGGTACTCGTGCTCTAGATGAGAACGAGTTGCCCATCCTAGAACAAACGGCGGATCGGTTCGTGGAGGTCTATCCGCTAGGCCATGAGATCCTTAGCGCCCGTCGGCCAGGTAAGGCGCTCTTCGCCCCTCGACCCCTCAATGCTGAAACCTCTGCTGGAATTCCTCTAATCGTATGTTCTGATGAGGAATCCGCAGATGGTCCTCCGTTGGTGCGGAAGAAGAAGGCTGCCGGCGGGAAGGGGAAGGAGAAGGCCTCCACTGCCGATCCAGCGCCTCGGTCTGATTCGGAGACCGAGAGCGAAGAGGTGGCGGGGAATCCCGGTGGTGGTAAGACCACAGCTCCGGAGGTTGTGACTGTCACCTCCGGAGAGCCAAAGAAGACGACGGTGACCGGCGCAAAGAGGCCGGCTCCATCGGGTCCGTCCCCGCCTCTCCGTACCTTTAGGCTCAAGAAAACCCGTAAGTACAACTTTTAGCTTTTATCTTCATAGCTTTATCTGTTTTAACACTTTTCTTCTTTACGCAGGCGTGGATGTTGGCGCATTCCAGGGTGAAGCGCCTAGTAGTACCTCTCCGCCAATGACGGTAGGCTTGGTCAGCCTACCTGAGGCGTCGACCCAGGCGCCTGCGCCTGCTTCCGCTGGATCAGTTGCTCACTCCTTTGAGCCGACTGTTCCAGCCGAGATTACGTCACCGCCGGCTGTGAGTGCGATTTTTACAGCATCCTTCACAGAGCCGGCGGTTACTATTGCTGCGGATTCTGCGGCAGCGACCGCGGTGGCGACCACGGCGGCTGCAACCATGCCCCCACCATCGGCAACGACGGCCGGTCCATCAGGTACGCGTGGGGCTTCTCGCATCTCTCCGCCACCTTCCCATCTGCCTGACCTCTTGGATGGATTTCCATTGGGTTCAGGTGATGGGTTCGGCGGCTATCGGCCTGTAATTGACCCTACAGGTGCGTAGGGTTCTTTTGGCCCATTTTTCTACATATATTTTTTATCATCTTTTCCTAACTGCTTTTTGTTTTTTGCAGTGTCGGATTCCAATGAAGTGTATGTTCCACGATGGAACATTCGCCGAGGAACAACCCTTCGCACCCCTGTGGAGTGCGTGGAACGGGCTCGTCACGCTGCTCCTAGTGGTGCGTTGGGGGAAGCCATGGCTAGCTACCAGGAGGGTAGGCTAACCAATGAGCTTCGGGTTCTCCTTGCTCGGATGCAGCCGCGCGTCGAGCTGCTTTGTCGTGAAAACGACAAGTTAAAAGCAGCTCGCCTTAAAGAAGTTGCTCAGGCGCGGGCCATCCGGGAGGAGAACCAAAGGCTTTCCGCTATAGCTGCGGAAAAGGAGAAGGCCTTCAAGGCCCTTGAGGTTGAAGTTCAGGCACGACTCGAGGCCCGTTCCAAGGCTGCCCAAGCTGTTAATGAACAGCTTCGGCTGGCTAAGGAAACTGCGAGGAACGCAACCGAGAGGGCCACCAAGGCTGAAGCTGTTGCTGAGCCTCTGCGCGTGGAGAATGAAGAACTTAAAGCCAAATTAGAGGCTCTCCAGCAGGCTAATGATGCCTTGGCGATGGAGGATGCTAAGAAGCTTCAAGAAATCTTGGACCAGAGGGGGGTGCTTGACCATACCGAGCGTAAGCTAAAGGGCGTCGAAGAGGCTGCGGCTAAAGAAGTGTTGCTTGCCAACCTCAACAAGAATGAAGCCGAACGCGCCCGTAACGAAGCTCAAGCTGCCCTCCAAGAGGCTCTGGTTGCCAAGGAATGGCTTCTTCGAGAAGCGTTGTCTCAGGTAAGTCTATCTTCATGTCTTCACGCTTTTCTTTGTAAATAGGGTGTTGACACTTGTATATTTTCTTATGTAGGTTGTGCATCGGGTCTTCTCAGAGACATCTTACGACGATGCTATGAGCGCAGCCCTCAACGCTTCTCACGAGGATGGGGAACGGGTCGGCTTCCTGCTTGGTCTAGGGTTCGTTGAGAAAGGCGTCCCGCCATCCAACTTCCCTTTGTAAAATGTAGATACTGAAGCCATATATGACCAAGCAGTAAATCAATACGCCGCCTTCCCGCATCCGGTGGTGGAGAAGGTGAATGAAATTGCTGCTGCTGATGATGGGCTACCTATCCTTAAGGCTTTCCTTGAACAGCCACGCTCTACTGACGGCGCTGGTCCAAGTGGAAGTGGCCCTGAAGCCTAATCCCGAAGATCCCTTCCCGCTGCTAGGATAGATTTAATTTGTATAGATTTACTTTCTTGTAGGCGGGTAGTTACCCGGCCATTCTTGTAACGAATATTTATGAAATGTAAATCTTTGTGCGGCTAAGACCGCTTGTTTCATTGGATTCCTTGCTTTATAAACGTTATATGACTCACATACTTTAGTTTAAATTAGCAATTTTCCAAGTGTTTAGAATAAGTTAACCTTTGAACGTGGTAGATAGGTGTGAAGTTTTGCTTCCTCTTCCGTGATTGTGCGGGTAGGACCGTCACTTGCACGTAATAGAATGGCTAAACTTTACCATCTGACCTGCGTGTAGGTTTTCCTCATCTTTGAGGATAAGTTAACCTTTGAACGTGGTAGATAATAGGTGTGAAGTTTTGCTTCCTCTTTCGTGATTGTGCGGGTATGACCGTCACTTGCACTTAGTAGGATGGCTAAACTTTACCCATATCTGACCTGCGTGTAGGTTTTCCTCATCTTTGAGGATAAGTTAACCTTTGAACGTGGTAGATAATAGGTTGAAGTTTTGCTTCCTCGTTCGTGATTGTGCGGGTAAGACCGTCACTTGCACTTACAAGGATGGCTAAACTTTACTTACATCTGACCTGCGTGTAGGTTTTCCTTATTTTTAACGTTGTTTTTATGCGGGTTTTGCCGCCTTCCACACGTAACGACTTACTTCTTCCCGTTTATGCGGTGAATACCGGCACCAGTGGGAAGTTCATAAGTATAAAGGTAAACACATTATGAAAGGAGAATCATTTCCATTAGAAGTGGCTCTAGGCCTTTTCTTTACAAGTTTTGGAATTGATCTACATATAACATTTGCGTAATTGAGCTCCATTCCATGTTCTTGGGATGGGAGTGCCATCGAGCCTTTCGAGCCGGTATGCGCCCTTTCCCAGGACTTCTTTGATAATGTATGGCCCTTCCCAGACCGGGGCCAGCTTTCCCGGGCGCTCTTGGTTTGAAGCCTCGTTGTTACGCAGTATGTAGTCTCCTATATTGAAGTTGCAGAGTTTTACCCGCGTGTTGTAGTACTTTTGCATTTGTCGTTTGTAGTTCTCTTCACGCACTGCGGCTAAGTCTCTGCGTTCCTCGGTTAGCATAAGATCCAACCGTCTTTCCGCATCATTGTCTTCTGGCTGAATCAAGACCCTTGGTGAGGGTAGACCAATTTCGACCGGGACCATGGCTTCAGTGCCATAAGTGAGGCTGAACGGGGTTTCTCCCGTACTGGCCTTCTTCAGCGTTCTGTGTTCCAATAGTCTCTTCTTGATTCCTTCGACGATGCTCTTATTTGCTCTTTCCACCTCACCATTACCTTGCGGGTGTGCCACTGAGGTAAAGGTGTGGGTGATTTGAAGTTCTTTTAGCCACTGTTGTAGCTTCTTGTCAGCAAAGTTGGTGCCGTTATCGCTCACCAAATTCTGTGGAAGTCCAAAACGACAAATAATAAATTCCCAAATAATTTTTTTGATATGTTTCGCGGTTGTTTGGGCTAAAGGTTTTGCTTCTATCCACTTGGTGAAGTAGTCGATGGCTACCACTAGGAACTGAACATTTCCTGCTGCTGTAGGAAATGGGCCTGTCACATCGATGGCCCACTTCTGAAATGGCCATGAAGAAGTGACTGGAACAAGTTCATTCTTCGGGCGGTGCGTGTTGGGTGCGTAAAGCTGGCAAGACCTGCATTTTCTGATGTATGCCAGTGCATCCGTGTGCATCCCCGGCCAAAAGTATCCCGCGTTGTTTAGCTTGGCTACAACAGCGCGGGGACCTGCGTGTACTCCACAGATGCCTTCGTGTACTTCCCTTAGGAGGTAGTCAGCATCCTGGTTGTCCACGCATCTTAAGAGTGGGCCAAGAAAGTTACGTCTGTAAAGGATGTCATTGACGAGTTGATAATTCAGTGCCTTACAGCGTAGTTTTCTTGCCTGTGTTTTGGACTCCGGTAGTGTACCTGTCGCAAGGTATTTTATTATTGGTGTCATCCACGTTTCCGTGCCGGTTTGGATGACACAAATTTCCTTGTGCGGGACCGAAGGTGTCTCGAGGAGTTCAATGCGGATATCCTTTCCTAGGTGGGTAAAGGCTAATGAAGCAAGCTTGCTTACCGCATCCGCAGATTTGTTTTCACTTCGCTTGACGTGTATGACTTTGCAGTCATTGAAATCGCGCATAAGGGATTTTGCTTGTGCGAGGTACAGGGCCATTGTGTCGTTCACGGCCGTGTACGTCCCGTTGATTTGATTGGCTACTAACATGGAATCCACGTGGGCTTCCAAGTTTTTTACTCCCATCTTACGCGCAATTCTCAGCCCAGCCAGGAATGCCTCATACTCAGCTTCGTTATTCGTACTTGGAAAATCCAATCGAATAGCGTAGGTGTATTCTTGGCCCTGCGCCTGAACCCTCGTTATTGGCTGCCCCATCAGTGTAGAGTCGCCAGACATCATTGATGTCTTGTGCTGGAGAGGGTTGAGCCTCTTCCTGGCACTCTTTTTCCCGATGCAGGCACTTCTGCAATAAAGTCGGCCAGAACCTGGCCCTTTATGGCTGGTCTTGGCTTATACTTTATCGCGTATTCTCCCAACTCAATTGCCCATTTGGCTAGGCGTCCCGATAACTCGGGTTTGCCTAGAACGTTTGCAAGTTTGAAGTTGGAGAGTATGGTGATTGGGTGACCCTGGAAATATCGTCTTAACCTGCGTGAGGCGTGTAAAAGTGCTAAGACTAATTTTTCGAGGGTAGAGTACCGGGTTTCTACGTCTGTTAGGATACGGCTGACATAATAGATTGGCATCTGGATGCCTTTTCGCTCTACTAGCAGGACTGCCCCGGTTGCTCTATCAGTTGCGGAAAGGTATAGGATTAACTCCTCTCCCGCTTCTGTGCTGTGAGTGTTGGGAGTTCGATCAAGCGTGACCGAATCTCCTGAAAAGCTGTTTCCGCTTCTGGTGTCCAGCGGAAGTGCGTTTTTTTCAAACAGTTTCTCAACGTTGACACGAAGGGGAACGACTTATCCGCGTGGTTTGCCAAAAAGCGATTAAGTGCCACTAGTCGTCCGTTCAGTGTCTGAGCCTGTTTGATGGTAGTAGGTGATTCCATTTTGATAATGGCTTCGACCTTTTCAGGGTTCGCTCTGAAGCCATCTTTAGTGACGATGACCCCCAAGAACTTCCCTTCTTCCGCTCCAAAGGCACACTTGCTCGGGTTGAGCTTCATGTTTATCTTCCTGAGCGTGTTGAAAGTTTCTTCGATGTCTTTCAACATCGCTTCTGGGTCAGGGCTTTTGATGACCAAGTCATCCATGTAGACTTCCAAGTTCCTCCCAATTTGGGAATGAAACTCTTTGTCCATCAGGCGTTGGTATGTGGACCCGGCATTCTTAAGTCCGAATGGCATCATTTGATAACAAAATGTGCCATCGGGCGTCCGAAAAGCGGTTTTGTCCTGATCATCAACGGCCATGTGGATTTGATGGTACCCCTTATACGCGTCCAGGAAGCATTTAAGGCGGAATGGTGCCAACGAATCCACCTTAAGATCAATTTCAGGTAACGGATAACAATCTTTGGGGCATGCTTTGTTCAAATCCTTGAAATCTATGCACATGCGCCATTGTTTGTCATTCTTCGGTACCATAACGGGATTTGCAACCCAAGTTTGATATCTACTAACGCGTAAGATGCCTGCGTCAAGAAGTTCCTTGACTTGGGTTCTACACGCGTTAGTTTGTTCTGGCCCCATTACTCTGCGCTTTTGTACGATCGGTGTGACAGCCGGATCGCATTTGAGCTTATGCTCTGCCTTACTCCTGTAACACCCCGACCAAAGGCGGATTATACATCGGGGCGCCACATATTGTTTCATTACTCGTGACACTATTGGGTGTCAATATTTAATAAATACATTCATTCGCGCACGCGCAGGGTAGACACAAGTTAACATAAATCATCATAAATCAATATATTATAAATCATAATATTCGAACAGCAATAACTTGTCTTGATACATTTTAATCTATGTCCAAAAGTAAAAACGTCCTACGTGTCCACAAGCTTCAGAACAGCTAGTACGATCGGTGTGACAGCCGGATCGCATTTGAGCTTATGCTCTGCCTTACTCCTGTAACACCCCGACCAAAGGCGGATTATACATCGGGGCGCCACATATTGTTTCATTACTCGTGACACTATTGGGTGTCAATATTTAATAAATACATTCATTCGCGCACGCGCAGGGTAGACACAAGTTAACATAAATCATCATAAATCAATATATTATAAATCATAATATTCGAACAGCAATAACTTGTCTTGATACATTTTAATCTATGTCCAAAAGTAAAAACGTCCTACGTGTCCACAAGCTTCAGAACAGCTACAGCAAACCTGAACATGTGTTAAAATAAACGTCAAACACTTGCGTGTTGGTGAGAAATCAAGTTTAATACAATACATAGATAACCATAAATCTGCGCGCAACATGTGTATGTCTGGTTTTCAACAGGGGTGTAATCTGATCGGGACCAACTCTAAGATTCATAGACTGCCAGTGCTCACAATTGAGCTCACAAACAAGACAAACTGTGCATGTGTAAACAAAAGAGAAAATCATAAACGATAGTTCTCCCGTGTTCATCTAATGGTACCATGAGAACTGCGGAATAGACCGACAAGACGGTTAATGATCCACACATACAAATAAACAGCCAAGTCTACGTCCTCAACACATGGGATACTGCGCGACTAAAGTTCATAAACAAGTTTAAGACTCTAAGTTTGTATGAACACATGAACATCCCAAAACATTAAAAGCAAAAAGGGATTAGGTACGAGATTACTCACTTGATAAACGATGCGGTGTAAGATAAAGCAAGAACCAACTTTAAACAAGCACAAGTTAACCTATAAATAAGATTATTGTTTTAATGATTTGTTTTAAGTCTTGATTATAAGTTAGCATAATTAATAAGTAAATTATTATATATAATATATATATTACCGGAAAAGCAGGACAGAACAGGGAGGAAGACGGAGGCAGAGAGGGAGGCGGCAGAGAGAGCAAGGAGCAAGAGAGAATAAGAGAGATTAAGTGTTTTGTGTGTGTAGTGTTAGAAAAAATAATACTATTATTTATAGAGAAACCCTAGGGAACACAATCCCTAGAAAAAGGGGAAAAGATCTCAAAAAGTAAAAGATTCCAAAAGCAAAAGATATCAAAAGATATGGCAGCTGCAGGGGGCAAGATAAAGCTGACAGGGAACAGTAAAAAAGGCATGGGCGGTTCAGAAAAAGGTACTGGTCAAGCATGGAAAAAGCAGATCTCAAAAGATAATGTCAGTCACTTTTCTGCCAACCAATGGGGTTGGTGCGCATGCTGCGCCGAAAGTAACTTTTCAGACATAAAGCAGATTAGGTCAACAGCACAAAAGATAAGACAACACAAAAGCAAACGGCTAGATTAAACAGAAGAAAACTCAAAGGGTTAAACGTGAGAAGGCATCGAGCGCGAAGGCAAAAGTGCGCGAGCGCGAAGGCAGACAGAACCAATCTTAACGCGTCGCGGAAAGAACTACATTTCTAAGCGCGCCGCGGGAAGAATCACATTTCTTAGCGCGCCGCGGGAGGAACTAAAATTCCTAGCGCGCCGCGGGAAGAACTATAATTCTTCGCGCGTCGAGGGATGAACTACGATTCTTAGCGCGCTGCGAGAAGAGCTACAAATCCTTAGCGCGTCGCGGGAAGAACTACCGTTCTTAGCGCGCTGCGAGAAGAATTACAATTCTTAGCGCGCTGAGAGAAGAGTTCGTCTCGCGTATCGCTGAAACAGGTGGTCTTCACGCAGGATTCCTTGTAAGGGGTCTGGCGCGTGGAGCTGCGCAGACCACCTTAGGCGGGAAGGAACAAAGGACAAGCAAAGAGTTAGAAGAAAAAGAGGGAAACAAGGCGTAAGGGCGGGACGGTGACAAGAGGGAAAAGAAGGCGGAAAGAGAGGAGGAGAGGGACGGGACGGCGGAAAGAAAGAGAGAGAAAGAGGCGGGAAGGAAAAGTATATTATTATTATTAAAAGTAAAATATAAGTAAAATATAAGTATAAATAAATATTAAATCATAAAAGAAAGAGATCGGGTCAGAGAAACGGGTACCTGGGTCGGGTCGGATCGGGGCAGATGTTACAGTCTCCCCTACTTTAAGAAATTTCGTCCCGAAATTTATCTCGAAGTAGGTTGCGCAGAGAACAGGTGCGGGTACTTGATCTTCATTTGATCTTCCCTTTCCCATGTAAATTCGGCTCCGCGCTTGGACTCCCAGCGAACTTTCACGATAGGGATGCGACTGCGCTTGGTTTGCTTTACCTCGCGATCCATAATCTCAACAGGCTTCTCAACGAAATGCATAGTTTCATCAACTTGAACTTCATCAAGTGGAATGTGAAGGTTCTCGTCAGCTAAACACTTCTTGAGATTGGATACATGGAACGTTGGATGCACATTACTGAGCGCGGGCGGCAGGTCAAGTCTGTAGGCAACTTTTCCTACACGCGCGAGAATCTTAAATGGTCCAACATATCGAGGAGCAAGCTTACCTTTCTTCCCAAAGCGGACAACACCCTTCCAGGGCGACACTTTGAGGAGAACAAGATCACCAACTTGAAATTCGAGAGGCTTTCGCCTGCGATCTGCGTAACTCTTCTGTCGGCTTCTGGCAGTCAGCAGATGATCACGGATCTTGGCGATTTTATCGGTTGTCTCTTGAACAAGTTCGGGTCCTGTGATTTGAGTTTCACCCACTTCGCTCCAACAAATCGGGGAGCGGCACTTACGACCGTAAAGTGCTTCAAATGGGGCCATACCGATACTGGAATGATAGCTGTTATTATAAGAGAACTCGATCAAAGGCAGGTGCGAATCCCAATTACCTCCAAAATCAAGAACACTAGATCGGAGCATATCCTCAAGAGTTTGAATAGTTCGCTCAGACTGACCGTCAGTCTGAGGATGATATGCCGTACTCATGTCCAAGCGAGTTCCTAGCGCAGATTGGAGAGATTTCCAAAAGCGAGATATAAAACGGCCATCGCGATCGGATATGATGCTCAAAGGAGTGCCATGGCGGCAGACAATTTCCTTGACATAAAGCTGCGCGAGTTGCTCAACACGGTAGTTTTCACGAATGGGCAGAAAGTGAGCAGACTTAGTCAAACGATCCACTATTACCCAAATGCTATCATGTTTGCTTGCTGTCAAAGGTAACTTGGTAATAAAGTCCATCGCTACACATTCCCATTTCCACGTAGGAATTTCTGGTTGTTCGAGCAAACCAGATGGGCGTTGGTGTTCAGCTTTTACTTTAGAACAAGTCAGGCATCTAGCTACGAACACAGCAATATCCTTTTTCATACCGGGCCACCAATAAGTAATGCGCAAATCCTTGTACATCTTATCAGCGCCAGGATGAACGGAATATCGAGATTTGTGTGCTTCACTCAGGATATCAGCGCGAAGATTCTCATCAAAGGGAATCCAGATGCGATTTAGATAACAAAGAATTCCACTCCGATTGGGTACAAAATGCGCTTCCGCGCCACACGCTAACTCGGCGCGAAGATTAGCATTACCGATGGATGCGCGCTGTGCGTCACGAATGCGCGATTCAAGGTTGCTCTGAATCGGCGCAAAGTGAAGCTGGGTGCGCGGCAAAATACAGTTAAGCTGGCAGGGTTTACGGCTGAGCGCATCGGCTACCACATTAGCCTTACCAGGATGATACCGGATCTCACAATCGTAATCGCTGATGAGTTCATTCCATCGGCGTTGCCTCATGTTAAGTTCCTTCTGATCAAAGATATGCTGAAGGCTTTTATGGTCAGTGTAGAGGATACACTTGGTACCATAAAGGTAGTGTCTCCAGATCTTCAAGGCAAATACAACTGCACCAAGTTCGAGGTCGTGAGTCATATAATTCTTTTCATGAACCTTGAGTTGCCTTGATGCGTAAGCGATAACCTTGCCTCGTTGCATAAGAACACAACCGAGACCTTGGTTGGATGCATCGCAATACACGACAAAATCATCATTACCCTCAGGTAGCGCAAGAACAGGAGCTTCACACAACAATCGCTTGAGCGTCAGAAAGGCTTCTTCTTGCTTCGAGCCCCAAGTATACGGTTTACCTTTGTGCGTTAGAGCTGTTAAAGGCAAAGCGATCTTTGAGAAGTTCGAAATAAATCGCCGGTAGTAACCAGCTAAGCCCAGAAAGGAACGGATCTCAGAAGGAGAGGATGGCGTAATCCAGTTCTTGATTGCTTCAATTTTGGATGGGTCGACATGAATACCCATCTTGTTAACAACATGACCAAGAAACTGTACTTCATCAGACCAGAATTCACACTTGGAAAGCTTAGCATAGAGTTGCTCGGTTCGAAGCTTTTGCAACACCAACCGAAGATGTTGCTCATGCTCGGCCTTGGTCTTAGAATACACCAGAACATCATCGATAAACACAATCACGAATTTATCCAAGAAAGGCCTACACACCCGATTCATTAGATCCATGAAAACGGCGGGTGCGTTGGTTAAACCGAAGGACATGACCAAGAATTCAAAATGGCCATAACGAGTTCGAAAAGCAGTCTTCGGAACATCTTCATCGCGAATGCGCAACTGGTGATAGCCAGAGCGGAGATCAATCTTCGAGAAACAAGAGGCACCTTGGAGTTGATCAAAGAGGTCGTCAATACGCGGTAAGGGATACCGGTTTTTAATGGTGAGTTTATTCAACTCGCGGTAATCAATACACATGCGAAACGATCCATCTTTCTTTTTAACGAACAACACCGGAGCACCCCAGGGCGAAGAGCTAGGGCGAATGAATCCTTTAGCAGTCAACTCTTGAAGTTGGCTTGCCAATTCTTGCATCTCAGCGGGTGCAAGACGATAAGGAGATTTAGCTACGGGGGAAGCACCAGGGACAAGATCAATACGGAACTCGACTTCACGAGCGGGAGGGATTCCAGGAAGATCATCAGGAAAAACTTCAGGGAAATCACGCACAACAGGGATATCGCGAAGCTTCTTCTTTTCTTCAGCAGGTTTAACCACATGAGCTAAGAATGCAATACACCTTTTTCGCATGAGTCTTCGGGCTTCGGCGCAAGACATAAGTTTAAGACCGCGGGAGGGTTTCTCGCCGTAGATATGAAGATCACCATTTTCTCGAGGTATGCGAATCATCTTCTTGGCGCAAATAACTTCGGCGCGATTATGCGTAAGCCAGTCCATACCAATGATAACATCAAAGCTTCCAAGAGGCATAGGGATGAGGTCAATCAGAAAATCGTTTTCGTTAAGGTTAAGCGTGCAATCTTTAATCACTGAGTTTATTAAAATAATTTCACCATTAGCCAATTCAACTGAAAAATCTTCTTTTAAGTTATCGCGCGGTCGCGCAAGCTTCTGCTCGAGGGCGCGAGAGATAAAACTTCGATCGGCGCCAGTATCAAAAAGTACAGAAGCATAAAATCCGTTAAGCAAAAATGTACCATTAACTACGTCATTAGTCGCTTGCGCTTGGTGCGCGGTTATATTAAAAGCTCGTCCACGCGTCACTTGGTTTGAAATCTGGTTCACCGGATTCGCTTGTGTGATTTGCACTTGTAGTCTCGGGCACGCGTTCCGGAAATGACTGGGATCACCGCAGTTAAAGCACGATCTGGGTCGTGGGTTTTGGTAGGTTGGTTGTGGGTTCTGCGGGTAGACTGGTGGTGTTGGCGCAATTGGATTGGCGGGAAGGACTCTACAGTTTTCTGCAAGGTGACCAGCGCGGCCACATCGGGTACAAAGTCGACATGGGACTTGAGGTGGGTGGTGGAGTCTACAGGTTGGGCAAAAGGGGTGGTTTCCTGTGTAAGGTTTCTTAGTTGGCGGGGCCGGGAGTGCTGGATTGGTTAGGGTATAGTTGTGGGCTACAGGAGGTGTTGGGTAAGCTGACAGAGGGTTAGGCGCGTAAACCGGGGGTTGGTAGATGGGTTGCTGGACAATGGGCGGGTTGGTAAGCGCATAGGCCTTGCGCCTGCGCTTGAGGTTGTTACGGTTTGAGGGTTCAGGTTTGGTTTCTGTTGGTTCAGGGGCAGTCTTGGTGAGTTTGGTCTTTTCTGTTCCCCGCAGGAACAGGGTTCCTGCTCTGACATGGTTGTCGCTGAGTACAGCGGCCAACTCGATGGCGTCAGAGAGGGTTACTGGGTTTCTGGCCCATACAGAATCTTGAATTTCCATGGGGAGACCCCCAAGGAATTTCTCTATGGCTCGGCGGGAAGGGGTAACAAGGTGAGGGACAAGCAGGCGTAGTTCATGGAAGCGCGTCGCGTACTCGCGCGCTTCACCACTGTACTGCTTAAGATTCCAAAATTCCTCCTCCAGGCGCTTAACTTCGTTGGGAGGGCAGAATTCTCGCGTAAGAATTTCCTTGAATTCCTCCCATGTCATGCTAGAAGCGGCCTCTGCGCCACGCGCATGAGCTACTCCATTCCACCATGTAAGCGCTCTGGATTCCAGGACACTGGAAGCATATAGGGTTCGTCTGTCTGAGGGGCATTGGGTGTGGAGGAAAGTGTTTTCTATCTTCTCAAGCCACTGGAGCATCACGGTGGCTCCTTCAAGACCTGTGAACTTTGGAGGGTTACCCGCGTTAAAGGACTTAATGTTGTAACCAGAGGTGTTGGTATTGTTTTGGCTCAAAGCTTGGGCTATTGCGGCGGCCATTTCCTGGGAACGTTGCTGTCTACGCATGCGCGAGGCTTCTCTTCTCTGAAATTGGCGAGATAGCGGAGGCATTCTATAAAAGTTTTAATTTTAGTTAATATCTTGGTTTTATCGCAAAGTATAACTTTATAAAGCTTGGTTTCGCAGAGTTAGATACTATCAAAAGTTAAAGTAGATTAAATGACTTTAAATGCAGACTTAATAAAGGTAACAAATTCGAATCAAGAATCGACAATTCATGTATCACCATGACTTTCCGAATTCCCAATTTAAAATATACGAGCAAACGAGTATTGGAGATTGACGATTCATATATCACCATGACTTTTCAATCTTCAATATAAAACATACAAGAAAATGAGTATTGGAGGTTGACAATTCATGTATCACCATGACTTTTCAAGTCTCCAACCTCAGAACATAATCGTAAATGGAAATTGAAAATCAACTATTCATGTATCACCATGACTTTTCGGATTTTCAAATCCAACAAACGAACATGTAAGTAAAATCAATAAAAATCGAAATTCAACAAAAATCGAAATATCGCGAAATAAAACATAAAATCATATACTGCGTAAGCGCGAGCATATTTATAAACAACGAGTAATTAACAATAAGCGTGCAAACATGAGATTTCTCTCATGCGCGAGAAGGGACTCTTAGGTATTCTAGGCCGTTACGTCTAACCACCTATCCTAAAGTCAACGAGCTCTGATACCAATCTGTAACACCCCGACCAAAGGCGGATTATACATCGGGGCGCCACATATTGTTTCATTACTCGTGACACTATTGGGTGTCAATATTTAATAAATACATTCATTCGCGCACGCGCAAAGTAAACACAAGATAACATAAAGCAACATAATTCAATATATTATAAGGCAAAATATTCGAACAACAATAACTTGTCTTGATACATTTTAATCTAGGTCCAAAATAAAGAAAACTTCCTACGTGTCCTCGAGCTTCAAAACAGCTACAGCAAACCTGAACATGTGTTAAAATAAACGTCAAACACTTGCGTGTTGGTGAGAAATCAAGTTTAATACAATACATAGATAACAATAAATCTGCGCGCAACATGTGTATGTCTGGTTTTCAACAGGGGTGTAATCTGATCGGGACCAACTCTAAGATTCATAGACTGCCTGTGCTCACAATTGAGCTCACAAACAAGACAAACTGTGCATGTGTAAACAAAAGAGAAAATCATAAACGATAGTTCTCCCGTGTTCATCTAATGGTACCATGAAAACTGCGGAATAGACCGACAAGACGGTTAATGATCCACACATACAAATAAACAGCCAAGTCTACGTCCTCAACACATGGGATACTGCGCGACTAAAGTTCATAAATAGTTTAAGACTCTAAGTTTGTATGAACACATGAACATCCCAAAACATTAAAAATAAAAAGGGATTAGGTACGAGATTACTCACTTGATAAACGATGTGAAGATAGGTAAAGCAAGAACCAAACAAGCAAGGTTAACCTATAATTAAAGATTATTGTTTTAATGATTTGTTTTAATGTCTTGATTATAAGTTAGCATAATTAATAAGTAAATTATTATATATAATATATATTACCGGAAAAGCAGGGCAGAACAGGGAGGAAGACGGAGGCAGAGAGGAGGACGGCAGAGAGAGCAAGGAGCAAGAGAGAAAAGGAGAGATTAAGTGTTTGTGTGTGATGTGTTAGGAAAATAATATTATTATTTATAGAGAAACCCTAGGGAACACAATCCCTAGGAAAGGGGAAAAGATCTCAAAAAGTAAAAGATTCCAAAAGCAAAAGATATCAAAAGATATGGCAGCTGCAGGGGGCAAGATAAAGCTGACAGGGAACAGTAACAGGCATGGGCGGGTCAGATAAAGGTACTGGTCAAGCGTGGAAAAAGCAGATCTCCAAAAGATAATGTCAGTCACTTTTTCTGTCATCCAATGGGGTTGGTGCGCATGCTGCGCCGAAAGTAACTTTTCAGACATAAGGCAGGTTAGGTCAACAGCACAGAAGATAAGACAACATAAAAGCAAACGGCTAGATTAAACAGAAGGAAACTCAAAGGGTTTAGCGCGAGAAGGCTCGAGCGCACGCGCGAGGGCGAAGGCAGACAGAGAACAGTCCACAGCGCGCCGCGGGAAGAACTACCGTTCTTAGCGCGAGAACTACAATCCTTAGCGCGCTGCGAGAACTACAATCCTTAGCGCGCTGCGAGAACAGCTCGCCTCGCGTATCGCAGGAACAACAGGTCTTCGCGCAGGCTTCCTTGTAAGGAGTCTGGCGCGTGGGGCTGCGCAGACAACCTTAGGCGGGAAGAAACAAAGGACACAAAAATAAGAGAAGGGGTTCAAGGCTTAAGGGCGGGACGGCGACAAGAGAGAAAAGAAGGCGGAAAGAGAGAAGAAGAGGGACGGGACGGCGGAAAGGAAAAGAGAGGAAGAGGCGGGAAGGAAAATATATTATTATTATTAAAAATAAAGTATAAGTATAAATAAATATTAAATCATAAAATAAAGAGATCGGATCGGAGAAACGGGTACCTGGGTCGGGTCGGATCGGGTCAGATGTCACACTTCACCATTGGGAGGCTTTCCCTGCGTGTACAGCTTGCGTACTGCGCGTAAGGTTCTCTGAGCATGGTGGGTCCTGCGGAAGCAGATGGCCTTTGCGCAGACGTCCCTGTTCAAGGTGAGTCTTGCGGGACCAACTGGGCTCTGCTGGGACCTACCTCTTCAAGTCCCCCCAGTCCAATGTTCTTCTCATGAATGTTTAATAAAGTGAGGTGAACTTTTGGACTTTGAGCAAGGGGTTTTGAAAAGGCTTTTTAGCTTTAAGGTTCTCCGTGGGGATTCTTCCCGCGGGTTTCCTAGTGTCACTTGCAAAAATTCCCGATTTTTTTGCTTGATCTTTGGGTATGATGCGGGTAGGTATGTAACCTTCTCGCAAGGCAGGAGCGTTGAGTCTCACTTGTATATAGTCTCCATGAGGTTCTGGTGGTTTTCATCAGGTTTGACCACATGGGCTAAGAATGCAACATACTTCTTCCGCATGAGTCTTTGGGCTTCGGCGCAAGACATAAGCTTAAGACCACTGGAGGGTTTTTCGCCGTAGATGTGAAGATCACCATTTTCTCTAGGTATGCGAATCATCTTCTTGGCGCAAATAACTTCGGCGCGATTATTCGAGAGCCAGTCCATACCAATAATAACATCAAAACTTCCAAGAGGCATGGGGATGAGGTCGATCAGAAAATCGTTTTCGTTAAGGTTAAGCGTGCAATCCTTAATCACGGAGTTAATTAAAACAGTTTCGCCATTAGCCAATTCAACTGAAAAATTTTCTTTTAAATCGCTGCGCGGTCGCGCAAGCTTCTGCTCAAACGCGCGAGAAATAAAACTTCGATCGGCGCCAGTATCAAAAAGTACAGAAGCATAAAATCCGTTAAGCAAAAATGTACCATTAACTACGTCATTATTCGCTTGCGCTTGGTGCGCGGTTATGTTAAAAGCTCGTCCGCGCGTCACTTGGTTCGAAATCTGGTTCACCGGATTCGCTTGCGTAATCTGAACTTGTAGCCTCGGGCATGCGTTCCGGAAATGACTGGGATCACCGCAGTTAAAGCACGATCTGGGTCGTGGGTTTTGGTAGGTTGGTTGTGGGTTCTGCGGGTAGACTGGTGGTGTTGGCGCAATTGGATTGGTGGGAAGAACTCTACAGTTTTCCGCCATGTGACCAGCGCGGCCACATCGGTGACAAAGTCGACACGGGGTTTGGGTTGGGTGGTGAAATCTACAGGTTGGGCAAAAGGGTTGGTTTCCTGTGTAAGGTTTCTTAGTTGGCGGGGCAGGGAGTGCGGGATTGGTTAAGGCATAGTTGTGGACTATAGGGGGAGTTGGGTAAGTTGACAGTGGGTTAGGCGCGTAAACTGGAGGTTGATAGGCGGGTTGCTTGACAATGGGCGGGTTGGTAAGCGCATAGGCTTTGCGCCTGCGCTTGAGGTTGTTACGGTTTGAGGGTTCTGGCTTGGTTTCTGTTGGTTCAGGGGCAGTTTTGGTGGGTTTGGTCTTCTCAGTTCCCCGCAGGAACAGGGTTCCTGCTCTGACATGGTTGTCGCTGAGCACAGCGGCCAACTCTATGGCGTCAGAGAGGGTTGCTGGGTTTCTGGCCCATACAGAATCTTGAATTTCCATGGGGAGACCCCCAAGGAATTTCTCTATGGCTCGGCGTGAAGGGGTAACAAGGTGAGGGACCAGTAAGCTTAGCTCGTGGAAGCGCGTCGCGTACTCGCGCGCTTCTCCACTGTATTGCTTCAGGTTCCAAAATTCTTCCTCCAGGCGCTTTACTTCGTTGGGAGGGCAAAATTCTCGCGTTAAGAGATCCTTAAATTCCTCCCAGCGCATGCTGGTAGCAGCCTCTGCGCCACGCGCATGAGCTACTCCATTCCACCATGTAAGCGCTCTGGATTCCAGGACACTGGAAGCATATAGGGTTCGTCTGTCTGAGGGGCATTGGGTGTGGAGGAAAGTGTTTTCAATCTTCTCGAGCCATTGGAGCATCACGGTGGCTCCTTCAAGACCTGTGAACTTTGGAGGGTTACCCGCGTTAAAGGACTTAATGTTATAACTGGAGGTATTAGCATTGTTTTGGTTTAAGGCTTGGGCTATTGCGGCGGCCATTTCCTGGGAACGTTGCTGCGATCGTCTGCGCGAGGCTTCTCTCCTCTGATGACGGCGAGATAGTGGAGGCATTCTATAAAAGTTTTAGTTTTTAGTTAATATCTTGGTTTTAGCGCAAAGTTTAATCTTATAAAGCTTGGTTTCGCGGGGTTAACCTTTGAACGTGGTAGATAATAGGTTGAAGTTTTGCTTCCTCGTTCGTGATTGTGCGGGTAAGACCGTCACTTGCACTTACAAGGATGGCTAAACTTTACTTACATCTGACCTGCGTGTAGGTTTTCCTTATTTTTAACGTTGTGTTTATGCGGGTTTTGCCGCCTTCCACACGTAACGACTTACTTCTTCCCGTTTATGCGTTGAATACCGGCACCAGTGGGAAGTTCATAAGTATAAAGGTAAACACATTATGAAAGGAGAATCATTTCCATTAGAAGTGGCTCTAGGCCTTTTCTTTACAAGTTTTGGAATTGATCTACATATAACATTTGCGTAATTGAGCTCCATTCCATGTTCTTGGGATGGGAGTGCCATCGAGCCTTTCGAGCCGGTATGCGCCCTTTCCCAGGACTTCTTTGATAATGTATGGCCCTTCCCAGACCGGGGCCAGCTTTCCCGGGCGCTCTTGGTTTGAAGCCTCGTTGTTACGCAGTATGTAGTCTCCTATATTGAAGTTGCAGAGTTTTACCCGCGTGTTGTAGTACTTTTGCATTTGTCGTTTGTAGTTCTCTTCACGCACTGCGGCTAAGTCTCTGCGTTCCTCGGTTAGCATAAGATCCAACCGTCTTTCCGCATCATTGTCTTCTGGCTGAATCAAGACCCTTGGTGAGGGTAGACCAATTTCGACCGGGACCATGGCTTCAATGCCATAAGTGAGGCTGAACGGGGTTTCTCCCGTACTGGCCTTCTTCAGCGTTCTGTGTTCCAATAGTCTCTTCTTGATGCCTTCGACGATGCTCTTATTTGCTCTTTCCACCTCACCATTACCTTGCGGGTGTGCCACTGAGGTAAAGGTGTGGGTGATTTGAAGTTCTTTTAGCCACTGTTGTAGCTTCTTGTCAGCAAAGTTGGTGCCGTTATCGCTCACCAAATTCTGTGGAAGTCCAAAACGACAAATAATAAATTCCCAAATAATTTTTTTGATATGTTTCGCGGTTGTTTGGGCTAAAGGTTTTGCTTCTATCCACTTGGTGAAGTAGTCGATGGCTACCACTAGGAACTGAACATTTCCTGCTGCTGTAGGAAATGGGCCTGTCACATCGATGGCCCACTTCTGAAATGGCCATGAAGAAGTGACTGGAACAAGTTCATTCTTCGGGCGGTGCGTGTTGGGTGCGTAAAGCTGGCAAGACCTGCATTTTCTGATGTATGCCAGTGCATCCGTGTGCATCCCCGGCCAAAAGTATCCCGCGTTGTTTAGCTTGGCTACAACAGCGCGGGGACCTGCGTGTACTCCACAGATGCCTTCGTGTACTTCCCTTAGGAGGTAGTCAGCATCCTGGTTGTCCACGCATCTTAAGAGTGGGCCAAGAAAGTTACGTCTGTAAAGGATGTCATTGACGAGTTGATAATTCAGTGCCTTACAGCGTAGTTTTCTTGCCTGTGTTTTGGACTCCGGTAGTGTACCTGTCGCAAGGTATTTTATTATTGGTGTCATCCACGTTTCCGTGCCGGTTTGGATGACACAAATTTCCTTGTGCGGGACCGAAGGTGTCTCGAGGAGTTCAATGCGGATATCCTTTCCTAGGTGGGTAAAGGCTAATGAAGCAAGCTTGCTTAACGCATCCGCAGATTTGTTTTCACTTCGCTTGACGTGTATGACTTTGCAGTCATTGAAATCGCGCATAAGGGATTTTGCTTGTGCGAGGTACAGGGCCATTGTGTCGTTCACGGCCGTGTACGTCCCGTTGATTTGATTGGCTACTAACATGGAATCCACGTGGGCTTCCAAGTTTTTTACTCCCATCTTACGCGCAATTCTCAGCCCAGCCAGGAATGCCTCATACTCAGCTTCGTTATTCGTACTTGGAAAATCCAATCGAATAGCGTAGGTGTATTCTTGGCCCTGCGCCTGAACCCTCGTTATTGGCTGCCCCATCAGTGTAGAGTCGCCAGACATCATTGATGTCTTGTGCTGGAGAGGGTTGAGCCTCTTCCTGGCACTCTTTTTCCCGATGCAGGCACTTCTGCAATAAAGTCGGCCAGAACCTGGCCCTTTATGGCTGGTCTTGGCTTATACTTTATCGCGTATTCTCCCAACTCAATTGCCCATTTGGCTAGGCGTCCCGATAACTCGGGTTTGCCTAGAACGTTTGCAAGTTTGAAGTTGGAGAGTATGGTGATTGGGTGACCCTGGAAATATCGTCTTAACCTGCGTGAGGCGTGTAAAAGTGCTAAGACTAATTTTTCGAGGGTAGAGTACCGGGTTTCTACGTCTGTTAGGATACGGCTGACATAATAGATTGGCATCTGGATGCCTTTTCGCTCTACTAGCAGGACTGCCCCGGTTGCTCTATCAGTTGCGGAAAGGTATAGGATTAACTCCTCTCCCGCTTCTGGTGCTGTGAGTGTTGGGAGTTCGATCAAGCGTGACCGAATCTCCTGAAAAGCTGTTTCCGCTTCTGGTGTCCAGCGGAAGTGCGTTTTTTTCAAACAGTTTCTCAACGTTGACACGAAGGGGAACGACTTATCCGCGTGGTTTGCCAAAAAGCGATTAAGTGCCACTAGTCGTCCGTTCAGTGTCTGAGCCTGTTTGATGGTAGTAGGTGATTCCATTTTGATAATGGCTTCGACCTTTTCAGGGTTCGCTCTGAAGCCATCTTTAGTGACGATGACCCCCAAGAACTTCCCTTCTTCCGCTCCAAAGGCACACTTGCTCGGGTTGAGCTTCATGTTTATCTTCCTGAGCGTGTTGAAAGTTTCTTCGATGTCTTTCAACATCGCTTCTGGGTCAGGGCTTTTGATGACCAAGTCATCCATGTAGACTTCCAAGTTCCTCCCAATTTGGGAATGAAACTCTTTGTCCATCAGGCGTTGGTATGTGGACCCGGCATTCTTAAGTCCGAATGGCATCATTTGATAACAAAATGTGCCATCGGGCGTCCGAAAAGCGGTTTTGTCCTGATCATCAACGGCCATGTGGATTTGATGGTACCCCTTATACGCGTCCAGGAAGCATTTAAGGCGGAATGGTGCCAACGAATCCACCTTAAGATCAATTTCAGGTAACGGATAACAATCTTTGGGGCATGCTTTGTTCAAATCCTTGAAATCTATGCACATGCGCCATTGTTTGTCATTCTTCGGTACCATAACGGGATTTGCAACCCAAGTTTGATATCTACTAACGCGTAAGATGCCTGCGTCAAGAAGTTCCTTGACTTGGGTTCTACACGCGTTAGTTTGTTCTGGCCCCATTACTCTGCGCTTTTGTACGATCGGTGTGACAGCCGGATCGCATTTGAGCTTATGCTCTGCCTTACTCCTGTAACACCCCGACCAAAGGCGGATTATACATCGGGGCGCCACATATTGTTTCATTACTCGTGACACTATTGGGTGTCAATATTTAATAAATACATTCATTCGCGCACGCGCAGGGTAGACACAAGTTAACATAAATCATCATAAATCAATATATTATAAATCATAATATTCGAACAGCAATAACTTGTCTTGATACATTTTAATCTAGGTCCAAAAGTAAAAACGTCCTACGTGTCCACAAGCTTCAGAACAGCTACAGCAAACCTGAACATGTGTTAAAATAAACGTCAAACACTTGCGTGTTGGTGAAAAATCAAGTTTAATACAATACATAGATAACCATAAATCTGCGCGCAACATGTGTATATCTGGTTTTCAACAGGGGTGTAATCTGATCGGGACCAACTCTAAGATTCATAGACTGCCAGTGCTCACAATTGAGCTCACAAACAAGACAAACTGTGCATGTGTAAACAAAAGAGAAAATCATAAACGATAGTTCTCCCGTGTTCATCTAATGGTACCATGAGAACTGCGGAATAGACCGACAAGACGGTTAATGATCCACACATACAAATAAACAGCCAAGTCTACGTCCTCGACACATGGGATACTGCGCGACTAAAGTTCATAAACAAGTTTAAGACTCTAAGTTTGTATGAACACATGAACATCCCAAAACATTAAAAGCAAAAAGGGATTAGGTACGAGATTACTCACTTGATAAACGATGCGGTGTAAGATAAAGCAAGAACCAACTTTAAACAAGCACAAGTTAACCTATAAATAAGATTATTGTTTTAATGATTTGTTTTAAGTCTTGATTATAAGTTAGCATAATTAATAAGTAAATTATTATATATAATATATATATTACCGGAAAAGCAGGACAGAACAGGGAGGAAGACGGAGGCAGAGAGGGAGGCGGCAGAGAGAGCAAGGAGCAAGAGAGAATAAGAGAGATTAAGTGTTTTGTGTGTGTAGTGTTAGAAAAAATAATACTATTATTTATAGAGAAACCCTAGGGAACACAATCCCTAGAAAAAGGGGAAAAGATCTCAAAAAGTAAAAGATTCCAAAAGCAAAAGATATCAAAAGATATGGCAGCTGCAGGGGGCAAGATAAAGCTGACAGGGAACAGTAAAAAAGGCATGGGCGGTTCAGAAAAAGGTACTGGTCAAGCATGGAAAAAGCAGATCTCAAAAGATAATGTCAGTCACTTTTCTGCCAACCAATGGGGTTGGTGCGCATGCTGCGCCGAAAGTAACTTTTCAGACATAAAGCAGATTAGGTCAACAGCACAAAAGATAAGACAACACAAAAGCAAACGGCTAGATTAAACAGAAGAAAACTCAAAGGGTTAAACGTGAGAAGGCATCGAGCGCGAAGGCAAAAGTGCGCGAGCGCGAAGGCAGACAGAACCAATCTTAACGCGTCGCGGAAAGAACTACATTTCTAAGCGCGCCGCGGGAAGAATCACATTTCTTAGCGCGCCGCGGGAGGAACTAAAATTCCTAGCGCGCCGCGGGAAGAACTATAATTCTTCGCGCGTCGAGGGATGAACTACGATTCTTAGCGCGCTGCGAGAAGAGCTACAAATCCTTAGCGCGTCGCGGGAAGAACTACCGTTCTTAGCGCGCTGCGAGAAGAATTACAATTCTTAGCGCGCTGCGAGAAGAGTTCGTCTCGCGTATCGCTGAAACAGGTGGTCTTCACGCAGGATTCCTTGTAAGGGGTCTGGCGCGTGGAGCTGCGCAGACCACCTTAGGCGGGAAGGAACAAAGGACAAGCAAAGAGTTAGAAGAAAAAGAGGGAAACAAGGCGTAAGGGCGGGACGGCGACAAGAGGGAAAAGAAGGCGGAAAGAGAGGAGAGGGACGGGACGGCGGAAAGAAAGAGAGAGAAAGAGGCGGGAAGGAAAAGTATATTATTATTATTAAAAGTAAAATATAAGTAAAATATAAGTATAAATAAATATTAAATCATAAAAGAAAGAGATCGGGTCAGAGAAACGGGTACCTGGGTCGGGTCGGATCGGGGCAGATGTTACAACTCCGGGGTACACCAGTCATGTCAGCTGGTGTCCACGCGAAGATGTCGGCGTTCCTTTGTAATAAGCGCTTAAGTAAGGTGCGTGTGGGATCAACAATTGTTGGGCCAATGGTTACGGCTTGGTCAGGGTACTTGCCATTGAAGGCCCATCTTTCTGGTTCGGTGATGGTTGGTTTAGCCATCTTTGGTTTGGGTTTAGATGAGATAGATGTGATGCATACCTGGGGAATGCCGGTGATCATCGCTACACCCTCAGCTGTTGGCCATCCCATCATGCCGTGGACTGAGGATACCACGGCGTTGAATCTTGCCATCCCGTCTCTCCCGAAGAGAATGTCGTACGTGTGGTGTGGCTTCCTCATCACGACAAAGTCCACATCTTCTGTGCGGGAGTGTTTTCCATCTGTAAGAGTGACGGGGAAAGATAGGATACCCAGGGAGGTGCTTGTGCTGCCATCAAACCCTTCCATCGAGGCGCAGATCGTCTCCAGGCGCTCCTTGTCTTCGTCATCTAGCTTGTCGAAGAACTGCCTGTACATCACCGTTGACGAGGCGCCGTTGTCAGCAAGAGTGCGAGAAGTGATGTAGTGCCCCAGCTGGCTTTTTATGACGATAGGGCCTTCTTTGCTGGGTCCTCCTGGCACTCGCGGGAAGCGCACCTCAGCTTCCTTCCATGCGCATGGTTCTGGCGTTCGCCTTTTTCTTCCTCTGATGTTGCCATGAACCATGTTGATGCTGATGTCAACGGGCTTTCGTCCGTTGCCCCGGTACCGGTTGTCGTTCCGTCCTCCCTTCTTGATTGATGCCACCAGGTGTGCCAATCTTCCATCATTGACGAATGCTTCAACAATGTCTTTCAAGGATGTACACTCTTCCGTACCATGACCTTTTGTCCCGTGGAAGTCACAGGATTTGCTCTGATCCGCATTAGGTCGGTGCCGGATTGCTGGAGCTTTTGGCCACGGTAGCTTTTCAGTGGCAAATATCTCCGTGACGCTTTTGGTGAGTGGCGTCCACCGGTGCTTTTGGCTTGAAGGGTGTGTGTGACTTCTTCCGCCAACAAGAGGGCGAGAGCTGGATGAGGTGTCAAAGTTTACCCTTGACTGCCAGATACCTAGCTTCCTTTTTTTGTTCTGCCGGGCGATCCGGACATTGTTCTCTCTTGTCCTCTGCGTGTAGAGGTGTGTACTCTGGGGAAGATCCCTTCCCAGTTGCTTTTCCGTCTCGGCAAAGCGCTTTGCCGCTGTCATGATGGCATCCCATGTTGATGGCATGCCATCCTTACCCGTCAATGTGCGGATAAGTTCTGGGTATTCGGCGCCTTGGATGAAAGCGGCGCGAACCAGATCTTCACTTATGTTGCCGAGACTTAGCTTTTTGGAGTTGAAGCGGGTGATGAAGTCTAGTAAAGATTCATCCTCCTCTCTCACGCAGTTGAGGATCGTCCACTGTTCTTCAGTGTACTTCCTCTGTTGGCTGAAGTGCTGGCTGAACTTGTTCTGAAAGTCCGCCCAGTCATATATGTGGTGGACCGGTAAACGATCGAACCATGCCCTGGCCGCTCCGACCAGAGTCATCTGGAACATGTAGCACCACGTGGGTTCCGTCCAGTTGCTGACGGTAGCCCCCGCAATGAACCTGTTCAAATGGTCGTCTGGGTCGGATAGACCATCATAAGTGCCAATGTTGGACATCTGTTTGGCACTTCTCGGGGCGATTGCTTCCGCAATGTCCCTTGCGAATTTTGACTTTCCTGCATTTGTAGCAGTTGGTCTAAAGGTTTTGGAGAAGTCACGCGGGTTTCTCTCCGCAGTTGGTTTAAAAGCTTCCCCAAAATTCCTTTTTGGTTGGACGTCCGTTTCCTTACGCTTCCCTTTCGCCTTATGGCGAGGGTTTGCGTCGGTATCGGACTCCCTCTCGTCGTCTGAGTACTCGCACTCACTGCTCATATTGAGGTGTTGGCGAGTACTGCCGAATTCGTCAGCCTGTTGAACTGAACGCAAGCGTTCATCCAATTCAGCTTGGAATTCTCTTTGACGTGCTTCGGCCCACGCCTTCACTTGATCTAGTGTTTGGCGAGGGGCCCTCGTTCGTTTTTCCAACTGGGCGTCAGTGAACCCCAGTGGAATATTTACTGCACTTGCCCCGGCTTGGGTAGTCGGGGTAGTGTTCGTAAGATTTGTGTAACCGCCGGTGTTCCCCCCAGTTGCTGGGGTTGTGGTTACCGGGGTTTCTTGGTCGGTTACTGGCCTTTGGACCGGAGTAACGTTAACCATTTCTTCAGAAATTTTGAAAAAACTAAAATAGTTCTAGCTTTTATGCACGGATGGCGCCAATGAAGAAACACTAAGTGAACCCTGGACAGATTATAGGTAATCTGGGGGTTAAGTAATGTTTCCCACGGATGAGATCTAGCTGAGAAGGTTGTTCTTCAGGAGACCTGCAAAACAGACACCGTAAGCTTGTCACTGAGAAGGGGGGGTTCCTCCTTGTGACCACCCTCCGGCGTGAGAATCAGACTAGATTGCTCTGAATATAAGAGTATATTAAGAGATTGCTAGATAAGATTGAGATATCAGATGATGTCCTTACCATTCCAAGGTGTTGGAGTATTTATAGCCGAAGGTAGGTTTCCAAGCAGGTACAGCCGGCTGAATAGTATTCCTGTTCTACCAACAGTGGACTATGCACAGGCCATGCTGGTTGGTGGATAGGTTACGGCCAACAGTAATAAGGTCGGCTGTATACTGTTCCACCAACTGTAGGCTGCGCACGTCCCATCATGAGGGTTGGTGAGTAGGCAGCGGCTAATAGTGACAAACAGTACTAGAGGGTGCTCCTCCTCGTATTGTTGTCGGTGAGCTGTCACCCTGTGATTAGTTTATGGGCTGCTCTGGTCAAACTGTCTGTTCCGCCCATACCTTAGTAGGTATAGTACGAAAGACCTTCCAGAAGCATACGGACTGGCTCATTTAGGCGGGAGTGTTCCCGCCTTGCTCATTCCTTCATGTGACAACTGAAGTAACGAATGCCTTGTGCGTGTAGCCTTGCTGTTAGTGCGGGTAGCCTTCCCTGATGGCTTGTATCCGCAGCTGCGGGAACAGGCGGGGTACTTCACCATTGGGAGGCTTTCCCTGCGGGTACAGCTGGCGTACTGCGCGTAAGGTTCTTTGAGCATGGTGGGTCCTGCTGGAGCAGTTGGTCATCGCGCAGACGTCCCTGTTCAAGGTGAGTCTTGCGGGTCCAACTGGGCTCTGCTGGGACCTACCTCTTCAGTCCTTTATGATTATCTTCTTATGTTCTTGATCTTCTTTTTAAGATGAAGATGGTGTTACTCTTTATTTGAGTGGTTAGGTGCTAATTTGATTGGTATTTTGTATTTTCGTCGATTGGATTTCTTCTTGTTTATTTGTATATGGATTTATAAAACTCTTTTTGAAGTAATAAGAACTGGTATTTTGGTTTCGTGAAAAAAATAGTATAGCATTTCATAATATACACTAACAAAAACATGATAAAACGTCGATATCTTGGTTCCATTGTTATTTATTAACATCTTTTCGTAGTTTGAAAGAAATAAAAAATAAAATTAAATTAAGTTGTGCAATACTCAATCGTTGTCACACGACACATGTTAATCGCTAATAAAATAATAATTGTTTTTACAACTTGTTAATTTTTTATATCCTTGAAATATCTTCATTAATTATAATTATTTTTTTTAATGAGATCTCACGCTACAGATCTATAATTATTTTTTATGGTAATGTATAATTAAAAAATCCCCTTTAGTTGATTCGCATGTGATGCACGAACTAAACATAGAATAATATTTAGAGTATGGGTGTGATTATTAGTTTTCCTAAGATGAAATTTTTTATATAATTATATTGAATATTATACATACAAAATGAACGAACACAAATGTATTCAAACGAGCATAAACAAATAAACATAAACACATGTTTGTATCGCAAATGAGTGGACGAAACCGGTGTTCGTATATGCTTGTTTGATTGAATAAAATAAAAACTTTATTCCTGTTTATTTTTAGCATTAAATAAAGAACATAAAAAACTTTCCGTCACACAATTTATGAAAGATTCAGTAAACGTCATATTCTTTTACATGCCTCACTAATTAGTAATTCCATTAATTTCGTCCACTTTTGGAAAATTATATTACCATAAATTCAAAAGTTATTCAAAAGTTGAAAATGACTTTCCCCAAAATGTAATTACACAAATGTACTTGAACTTTAATCCATTTACAACTAATACCCTAAATGTTTCGACATACAATATACATCCAAACTACAACTTTGTATTTAGTAGGATCATATTTGTCATTTAAAAGGAGGGGGGTGCAACTTGTTGCCCGCCTACCTGTCACTCTATTGTAATTGGTTGCTTTAATTAATTATTAGCTGAAAAGCTCGTGTCCATCATATTATCTATCTAGAATCCACTAAGAGCATTCCCAACCCATCCCCTAAAATTATGTGAGGGGGTTTGTAAATTATAAGATGGCGTTGTGAGTGTAAATTAAAGTGTGAAGAGAGAAAATGTAGTGTTTTTTTGTAAATTTGGGGAAAATGTAGTGATTTTTTTTGTAAATTATAGGGCAGAGAGAGAAAACTATAATGAAAAAGGTAGAAGAAAATATTATTTAATTAAACATGAGAGAGAAATGTAGTGTTTTTTAGTGTAATTATATCATATATATGAATATATATAGAGAACGAGAACGGGTTGAGAATGTTCTAACCACCATAACTACATTGAGGTACTCATCACCAATAATCCAAAAATTTTGTCCTATTATCTATTTGATAAATTGTTTTTTGTATGATTTAGTCAATAATTTTCGAATGGGTCAAACGATCCACAACCATAAACTTAAAGTTAGTACAAAAGTTTGGAAATGACGAAACAAGATTTCAAAAAAGAAGAGGACTAAATATTTAAAACTATGAGGACTAAACTGACTAATTGTGGATCGTTTGGCTAATGTTTTCAATAAAAACGTAATTGGCTAATGTTTAAAACTATGAGGACTAAATTGATAAAATTTCAAATTTTGAACTGAAGTGACAAAAGTATCAAATCACTGAGACGAAAATGACCGTTAACTCAAAATAAAAAGGAGAAAGACAAAAATGCCCTTAAACTAACGGCATAGTTGGATGCCAATAGACCGAGGGACGTAATTAGCTAATGTTTAAAACTATGAAGACTAAATTGACAAAATTTCAAACTTTAGACTGAAATGATAAAAGTATTAAACCATAGAAACGAAAATGTCTTCTCACAAAATTCGGTAAAAAGAATGTGTATGCTCTATCATACTCAAGGATGTTTTCAGCCACAAATCCAAAACTCAAAGGGTAAATTAGTAATTTCATCACCAACACAAAGACAGTTTAAAATGACAAAAATAGTGTCCAAAACCAGACCAACTTTCCCTCTTTCTTTCTCCACTCTTTTTGACTGCAAATAATAATATTGATAACAATAACAATGTCGCCGGCCGACGACCTCCGCCGCCCTCTGCTACCGTCCACCGCCGTCAACCACCACACACCCACCAACCCAAATCACATCATCACCATCACCAACCCACAAATCAAGATTCAACCCCAAACACCCACAAATCAAGATTCACCATCAAGATTCAAACTTTACACTGATCCAGCCACAACTGAGCAAACTGAGCAAAACCCATATAGGATTCTCGGGTCTGATGGGTTTGACCCGTCCGGGTCAACCACCGTTGACCCGTTTCGAAACCAGACGCCCAAGATTGAAGGGGTGTATGAGTGGATCAAGATGCTGATTTGTGTGCCAATTGTTGTGGTTAGGCTTGTGTTGTTTGTGGTGTGTATGTTGATTGGGTATGTTGCTACTAAGACTGCTTTACATGGGTGGAAAGATACTCAGAATCCGATGCCGAAATGGAGGTGTAGGGTTATGTATGTTACTAGGTTATGTACTAGAGGGATCTTGTTTTCGTTTGGGTAAGAATTAAGATTAAGTTTGGATTTTTATTTGATTGGGAAAATATATGTGTTTGGTTTGTTGATAATTGAACTTGGTTGGGTCGGTTTTGGGCTAAAACCGAACATAAAAACCGAAACTTCGGTTTTTGAATTTTTGAAAACTGTTCGGTTTTGGTTTTATGGTTTGGTTAGATTTTGGTTTTTTGATTCAGTTTTGTCATTTGAGTTTGAAAATTTTGGACCGATAAAAAAAATGATCCAAAGTAATGAATTCTGGGCATACTTGATTTGTTAGTTAAATAATTAATTGATTATTAATCATTTGGGCTAAACCATTTGAGTTACACATTTATTAAATTTTTATAAATTACATAAAATGAAAAACAAAATTGCTTTATATGGGTGGAAATATAAACTGAATCCCATGCCAAGATGGAGAAGTAGCTTTATGTATGTTACTAGTCTCTGTTGCAGATCAAGTTCAGATTTTTATTTAATTATGCAAAAACATAAGCTTGATATGTTGATAAATGGACTTGATTTTTTAGTCCTGCAATGACTTTTTAAGTCAATTGTAAATTAAATCAATTTTTAACATTATTTTTTGTGCATGGTTTTGGGCTAAAAACCGAAACTTTGGTTTTTGAATTTTCGAAAACCGTTTGGTTTCGGTTTTATGGTTTGGTCTGGTTCAAATTCGTTTTTTTTTTGCCATTTGAGCTTGAAAATTTGGGGAAAAAGTTTGGTCCACGATGAATTTTGGTTCTATTTTTTGTTAGTTAATAACTAATTGATTATTAAACATTTGGGCTAAAATATTTGAGGTACATATTTATTAAATTCTTATAAATTACATAAAATAAAAACACAGAATGAAAATCTATAAATTCGGTGCGGTTCGGTTTTTCGGTTTTTATTACATGCAAAACCAAAACAGAACCGTAAGTTACATTTTTTACATAAGCATAAAACCAAATCGTTGGTATTTGGTTCGGTTCGGTTTAATCGAGGGTAAAATTGTGACTTATGAAGCTAACAAAGTTGTTAAAAATCTTAGCTTTTTGTTTAATATGATGCAGCTACCATTGGATTAAAAGAAAAGGGAAACCAGCTCCAAGGGAAACCGCACCAATTCTCGTTTCTAATCATATATCATACATTGATCCAATATTCTTTTTCTATGAATTATTTCCAACAATCGTCGCATCCGAGTCACACGATTCCATGCCCTTTGTTGGAGTCATAATAAGAGCAATGCAGGTAAATTCAAACTATTACTAGTTTTACTATATATCAAATACGTTATTTTATTAAATATTTTATTTTCAGGTGATATATGTGAATCGATTCTCATATCAATCACGGAAGCAAGCTGTGAATGAAATAAAGGTAACAAGCCTTCGTTCTTTATTATTTTGCTTACCAATTTTGAAAGATGATAATGCTTTAAAATTATTAGCTTTTGCATTCTATGAGTACATATACAAAGTTGATACAGATGTATTGTTTCAAGGATTTGAATACAGAAACGGGCGGCAAGCAATAGATATCCACGAGTACTTTTGTTTCCCGAGGGAACCACAACCAATGGAAGGCAGCTTATTTCTTTCCAACTTGGTGCATTTATTCCTGGTTATCCAATTCAACCTGTGGTCGTTCGTTATCCTCATGTACATTTTGATCAATCATGGTAAAGTCGGCTCTTAGGTTTATTAAATTTTACTTCTTTTGATATTCATATGGTTTTTAATTGGCGTGTTTCGTTGCTATAGGGGTCATATTGCTTTGGCCACCCTCATGTTTAGGATGTTCATGCAATTTCACAATTTCATGGAGGTAATATGCGACTAAACTATGCGTAGCTTGACGATATTTTAATTTCTAAAGCTTCTATAATAATAATAATAATAATAATAATAATATTGTTTTGTATTAAATAAATCAGGTTGAATATCTTCCTGTTATTTCACCCTCACAACATCAAAAGGAGAGTGCTGCTCGCTTTGCCGAAAGGGTTAGTTTATAACTTTATATCTTAAATCAAAATATTATTTCTTTTTCTTTATCATGCTAATTTGCTGTATTAATAAAAATAAAATTAAAAATACCAACCAATATTGCACTTTGTAGCATAAAGGATTAGTAGAAACCTTTCATATTAATGAATGTTTATCGTCAATAAAAAGTGCAGCTAAAAATCGTATAACAAATATTTAGTAAAGTAACTGAATATGAGTTAGTGGAGACGTGATAAACCCGATATTAATCCAATTGTATCATGAAAATACAGAATTATAGAAGCACTTGTAAATCCATCAGTAATTCATATTTTTTTACATGGTCTTTTTAAATAAAAAGTTGCATATAATATATTAAAGAATAAACTTTATCATATATTAATTCATTAAGGATAAAATTCAAAATTATGTATTTTTTTAAATATAACTATACACTTCATAAATGGAACTTAGTGAAAAGGAGGCAACCGATATTACATATTCTGGAAATGTATTGAATTATTAATGACACCATGTTTATATCTAAGAATCCAATTAAATGGCATCTGTCAAATTGGATAGGAATTTAAATATTTAAAACCTCTGAATTTGATCCCATTTTAATTTTAAACATGCATGTGTTCATCACAGATTTTCCTTATTTCAATAAAATGATGGCTCATTTTGACTCACAACTTTTATAATAATAATTATTTAAAGCATCTTTCTTTATTGGTAAATTTTTCATGGTTAAACGAGTGCATATATATTCAACTAACCTTGGTTGTTTTGCAGACCGGGAGAGCCATGGCTTCTGCTCTAAATGTTGTACAAACACACCATTCTTTTGCAGATTATGCTCTTCTTTCAAAGGCACTTGAGGCTGGACAGGTGCCTTCAATTTTTCAGTAGTTTAAATATAAGATATGATTAAGATTTCTTCTTTATAAAAAAATCTCACCATATTTCGTTCTTTTTGCAGGAGAATTTTTCACTTTTTATGGTTGAAATGGCAAAAATCCAAAAAGTGAGTTTTAACTTTTTACTCTTTAGCAAAGTTATCCTTTTGTAATTTTCGTATAAAGAGAAATTTATTCGTATTGTTATTTAACATTGTTTATTGTTCTGAGTTGCAAAAATTACTTAACTGATATGAATTTTGTTATCCTGGTGATTGTAGTTATATCATTTGAGCTCTTCCGAAGCTGTTGACTTTTTGGAACAATTTCTTGGCATGAATCCAGACAGCAGGTATATTCCTTTGAAATCATTGTTATCATTTTATTTATATTTTTAAGCAGAAAATTTGCCGCAGATGTGTTAAAATTAAACTACTTGCATTTTGTTTCAGCGGTTGTGTTAAATATCAAGATTTCATTAGGGTTTTAAGATTGAAACATTCTCCCCTTTCGGAAAATGTCAGTAAGCAAACCACTCCCTCTTTCTTTATAATTTACTTTCTTTCATTTCTCTATTAGATGTTGTTCTTTGACTCATGATTATCAAAGTTGTAAATAATAAATGGCAAACTGCACAAAAAAGTACTAAACTTTTATGCAATTTTCCATTCGCGGTACTTAACTTTTTTTGTCAATAAGAAATTAGAGAAAATTACTGTTTGCGTCCCTGTGCGTCCCTGTGGTTTTAGGGAGGAGACACAATGAGCCCCTGAAAAAATTTTTGAACTGGTTGAGTCCCCGTGGTTTTAGAAACGAACAATTTGAGTCCCTGTGGTTTCAGAAACGAACAATTTGAGTCCCTGTGGTTTCAGTAAAATGAAAGTTTACCCTGAAAGTTAAGTAACGGCAAGGACTCAAATGGTTCATTTTTAAAACCACAGGGACTCAACCAGTTCAAAAAAAATTTTGGGGACTCATTGTGCCTCCGCCTTAAAACCACAAGGACGCAAACAGTAATTTTCTCAAGAAATTATTAAACCTTTCTTTTATGCATAGAAAATTTTTTTTTTTTAGGTTTCCACATCACAAAAATTTAGTCAACATGGGCATGCCACACAAACAACCAGGGTGACATGGCATGCCATGTGTACTGCCACATCAGCATTTTTAGCCATATACCTTCAATGAACAAAAGAATGCAAGTGCCTTAAATGGAAAACTGCAAAAAAAAAAAACCTTTTTATGCAGTTTGTGCTTGATAAAATCATAATTCTTTTATTACAAAGTTGTTACAATTCTTTGTTTTATTATTCAGTTATACTATAAAATAAAACCTGGAAGTGGTTTCTTTGACATTTGAAGTGGTTCTACTTCTGTTCCAGTCATTGATGACTTCAAGTTTTCTTCTTTGTGACAGATTTTTCGGTTTATTGATGTCAAGAAGAACGGAGTTATAACCTTCAAAGAGGTAACTATGTCTATGGGTGCATAAATGCCCTTCATTTTGCGGGTCTCATTTTTGTTTCGTATTAAATAAAAAAACCGCGATCCACTAAATGCATTCATCTTATGGTTCCATATATCCTTATGTTATAAATACTTGTCTGTGGGTCCCATGTCTGCATATATTTACCATAAGGTTTAAATGGTGCAGTTCTTGGTAGGATCTGCTCACATTCTGAAGCTGCCATTATTCCCGCAAGCATGCGAAGTGGCTTTTAATGAAAGCGACGAAGACAAAGATCATTACATTTCATTGTCGGAAGTAATACTAAATATTTTTCGTTTCACTTTTTGCCCACTTTGGTTAGTTTCTTGAAATTTAAACCGCTAAAATATTCTCTAATATGTTTTTGTGTACAGTTTGGAGGTTCCATGAGCCCAGCTATACCTACCCTGACGATGAGCGAGGTCAGTGTTTCTTACGGATGTTAATCAAGTTGTAAATGTTTTAAACTGGTTGGCGGGTCGTAATGAATGAGTTAAACGGGTTGTAAACAGGTGGCGCGGGTTGACCAGTTTAATCACACAGGTTAAACAAGTCAATCCGAACACCATAGTAATTAAATGCATAGGCGTACTTAAGGTGCATAGGCATCTTAAGTATATATTCAAATACCAAAAAGTGTACTTAAATCAAAAAAGTGTACTTAAATAAAAAAAAATTATTATTATTCAAGTATATATTTAAAATCATAATCTTTATATATAGCATTGCATATATTATTTAGCTATTTTTATAATAACTTTATATGTACTAATAGTAATTATTATGTAAATATATATTTAATATTAAGAATTGTATAATTAATAGGCTCATTTAGGCTCGCGAGCCTACTTACGCTCGATAATTGAAGCTTGGGCTTGGCTTGGCTTGGCTTGGCTTGTTTCACCCCTACCGAACACAACCCGTTAATTATTTTTGTCAAATTGTCACGTCGTAATTGCAGCCCCTAGTATTTCTTTGATCTTATCAATTGAACCATAAACAAATTATTCTTTATCAATGTTTATAGTCTAATTTATATGTTTTTGAACAGATACAAGCGCTGTTCGAAGTGTTTGACATCAATGGTGATGGTAGGATCAGCGAGGACGATTTTGTGACTTGCTTACGAAGAAATCCGTTGCTGATAGCACATTTCAGTCATCTTTTAAAGCATAAAGATTTAGATGCAGCAATAGGTTTATTAGAGGAAATAGTTTGATACAAGTTTGCCATTCTCCAGTGCTAAAAGAACAAAAATTATGTACAACTCTTTATGCATAGGGTGCAAGTCAGAAAAGGGATTATTATTCTTGCTGTAAATTATGTAGATGGATTTTGTTTGACTCTTGAAGTTTTGACTTTTTGATTGATTAAAATGAACTGGGATCCTAGCATGAATTTATTTGATTATACATATGTATAAAATGAGTTTTGATTAGTAATATTTTTTTTTATTTTTGATGCGTTGGGGGGGGAGGGTCTCGGCAAACCCCACCAGGGGTGGTCACTTTGACGATGAAATCCCGATATGTATTTCGTAAATGATCACAAAATTTCAAAATTTTGATTTTCAAAGATGTGGTCCATCCGGAGGATTTAGTTATGCAGTTTGTACTTAAACAAACAAGTTCTTCTCAACGAAGGAAAAAATGCAAAGAAATATATAGGGGCCATAAGGAAGGAGACACATTTGTGTGCTTCAAGCCTGGTGTTTGATTTGAGTTTATTTAGACGATGGTTCAGGATGAGCTACGCCTTTTTAATCGCATTCTTACGGATATATACGAACAACGCAAATCTAAACATTTTAAATATTTTACACAAAGATATGATATTGTGAGTAGAAAGGGTCTGTCACTATGAATAAAAAAGAAACGAGCATGTGCCATTCATCAGCTGGTTTATGATGCTTCATCTGACAAATGTGACACATGAGTGAAAAAAATGCCCTCGAATTTAATGCAATTTTAATTTTATTTTTTAATATAGTTGTTTCAAAAATAGTCGTAAATTACTTAAATTATTTCATAAGTAAAAGAACACATTCCTTAAATAAAGTTTAGAAAGTAACGATGGTGTGAAAATAATATGGTTTAATGTGTGAAGGATGAGTCTTAGGGTTGCAGACACTATTTATCATTATTGCATTATTGTTGGGTTTAGTATCTTACATAATCTTCTTAAGAATAAGTGTAAAGACACAGTGGATCACAAAATATTAAACAACATCAAACAAAATATAATACAATATTAAAGAAAAAAAATACATAATGATGAAAATAAATAAAAAAACATAATGATAAATAAAAAGATACAGGATTTGAACAAAAATTATAAAATTTGCAGGCTAGAAATCAAAATAGAAAACCTAAAATTTAATATCGTAGAGTTCAACGAAACGATTCAAATGTAGCTAGTTTGAGTTCTATTGAAGTATGTTTGATACCCTTTCTACAACTTTATAGTTTTAGATTATAATGTATTTGAACCAACCCTATTATTATTGCTATTCAAAAACTCCCACATGAATCAAAATAATAATATCATTTGGTTTATTTTTCATTTACCAAAGTTGATAAAAAAAGGTTTCTTTTTAGTATTTATTCTGGTTCTTATTTATTTATATATGAGATGAACTTGTACGATTGCATAATTTAATTGCTGAAAGTCTTTAAATATATTAATTTTACATTAATAATATATGCAAATACTAAATTAAATTTAATTGCACCTTGACGCAGACATAGATGTTTACGGTCAGGTTAAGCTGGTTTAAATGGGATTTATGGGTCGAACTGGCAACTACGGTTTAAAGAAACTAAAATAAAGTTTCTGGTTTTAAGCTGGACCAGCTAAATTGGTTGGTTTGGGTCGGTTTTTTTTATGAAATCGTACTTTTAAAATTTGAAAGTTCTATAAAATGATCAGCTTAAAAAGAACAGGTGCATTTTACATTTTAAGTATTGAAGGGTTTACGAATAAAAAAAAAACACTTAACAACACCGAATAAGGTAAACTATGTAGCATTCACAACAACTTTTCCATAAATATGTAAGTGTATTCTCTATATTTTATGAAGTAGTTGTAATGAAAGATAGAGAAAAGTTACTTTTATGAAGTGCTTGTGAGTTGATGAAAGCATAAAATGTAACAATAAAGGTATGAAAAATGTTATTTATTTCTAAATAAAAAAAAAGATAGTGGCTTTTATTGTAATTATAAAGATAGAGAAAGTGAATCTACCGGGAATGCTCTATTATATGTATAGTTCAAAATACTGATACGCATTATAGTTATTAGGATCCAAACGCATGATTTTTTTCAACTAATATATCGATTCTGAAAGGACAACACTTTAATCTGTCTAGTAATAAATAACAACTAATCCCACAACACCATTACCCATGTCTTATGGGACCAGTTCAACTGTTCAAGTTGGACCCACAACCAGCTTCAATTTCACGCACATCTTTCTTTATATTAGTCTTTATTAATGCTTTTTATTTTCATGACATGGAGCCGCTAATGATGCATCCCTATCAAAATGTTTTCATATCTTCCAAACAATACCACAAGAATATTATACGTTTCCCATAGTGTTTTTTTATTTGAAATTGGATTATATGTTAACAATCGGTAGCAACTAGCAATCTGATATACATTTTATTCTTCGAGTATAAAACCATAGGATGCTAGGTTGGTATCTCCCCGATATTAGTCACACGTATATCTAGAGTCACGTATATATAAATATAATATTATACAATATTTACACACTCCTGACAACCCCACATCAAAGACTATACATCCACCTGGACCCACTCAGCAAAACTCAACCTGGGTGTGTGGGCCCGGATATAGATGCGTTTTCGACTTCTAATTGGTTCATGTCTTCTTTCATCGTACCACACACTGTTTAGCTTCTTCCTACTCGTACGGACCACAGTTATTCACTATATGCAATGCTTGCCTCACATAGTAAACTTCTTAAATTTAGTAGGTAAACATGAAAAAGCATGTCTTTGTAATTGCAACCAAAGTTTTTTAACATGATCATCACATTTTTTTAGTCTCTTTGATTTAAATGATATTTTGATTATTCACATAATTAATCGGAATAAAGTTATCTTAAATTCATGCCAAAAATTATTAGGCTACGTGTTATACATATCATTCTTTATTTTTTATTATTCATCACCTCAACAAATCTTACATCATTCACTGTCACCACTCTACCTATGTTACCTCTCTGTTTTTTATATTATGTAACTTTTATCATCGTCATATACTTTGTTAATTTTACTAAATCGTGCATATGCAACCCTTGACATGGTCGTTTTTACTGATATTCGTTTTTACTAGTATTAAATGTTATATAAGGAAATAAATTACCAGAGGTTTACACTATCCAATATCTTTTCTCTTCATACTACGCCTTTCTTGTTTGGAGGAGGGTGTTTTCGTCCCTAATCTTGTCTTAGCTCTCTCTCATTCACATCAGGGCACATGAGTTTTCCACATTTACAAATTGATTCCTACCACAACCCTCTAACTCGTTTATCGTGTTTGGCTAAATGGGTTAAACATGCCACCCTCAGAGTGCATGATTTTAAGTGTGTGCATGTTAGGGTTAATATGTTTGACATGAATGAAACTATCGGTCTTGCTTGGATTGTACAATTTAACCAGTCAACCAAACACGCTTATAATCACGGCTTGATTGGATCTATATGTGCGTTCATGTTTAGTTCTCTTCAAATTTGTATACGTAGGTCTCTTAAGATTTTGCTCATGAAAACTAGGCTGACGACGGTCAAGGTAACAATCTATGTCCATAACTCTCGCTGGTAGTTCATGACAGTCACACATGATCATATAGACTATACGAGTTCAACAAAGTAAGGATCAACAAAGAAGAATAACACAATGAGGGGGGCATTGACGCGTTTTCAAATGTCGCTCTAACTACGTGGCTAAACTAGTCATTTCACATAAAATATAACATATTTTTCAATATTTATTAATGAAAATGACAAACCTAAATACAATTTGACAAGTAACAGAAACCACATTTATGATTATTCAAAAATAATCAAAATATAAAAAGATATATGAACATATGAAAGTTATGATTTAACCAAACACAAGTACTTGAACTATCGAGTAAAATATCTTTGTTACTATAAAAGGGGAATGTGGTTAAAAAGGGTGAGTATAGTTTCCACCTTCTTTTCTTTTTTGTGACACTACACCCATAACAAGCAACAATCAATCAATCTCAACCTTACCTCAACTAATGGCAAATTTAGGCCTACCCCTACCCCTACCTCTCTAGGGTTAACCATGGGCTAGTTTTGAGGATACCATTTTCCAAACCTAAAATTCATACACCAACAAGAACTCACAAGCCCCAATGCATAACTTACAAGTCAATAAAAAACATGACTCTAATTTAAAAACTTAGGTTACTAAATAGGGGTAGCCTTACAACTCCATCTTTGTATATCTTCAATTCTTCATACACCTTCTCTCTCTCATCCAAGAAGAAAGAACAACCTTTTTTCTGGATATATTTCCTCTTTTGTAAGGCTACTTTTCTTTCTTGAACATAATCTTCTGTAGGAGTTGATATATATAGCTAAATAAGTAAAAAAATTGTACCTTTTTAATCTTTTTTCTTTTATGGTATACTTAAAAAACTTGTCTTGATGTTTGTTTGATGGATCTTGATCATAAAAAGATTGAATCTTTGTTATCAAATCTTACCACCAGTTTCAACTTTTTGAAGATAATCAAAGATGGTGAGAGGGAAGACTCAAATGAGGAGGATTGAGAATGCTACAAGCAGACAAGTGACCTTCTCCAAAAGAAGAAATGGTTTGCTGAAAAAAGGTTTTGAGCTTTCTGTGTTATGTGATGCTGAAGTTGCTTTGATCATCTTTTCTTCAAGAGGCAAACTTTATGAGTTTGCAAGCTCAAGGTTCCATATTTTCTTGATTTAATTCATCACTAATACTTAGTGTCTTGGATCTGTTTTTTCTTTATTGTTTTTGGTATCATCAAACTGAAGATCAAGAACATATATATGTGATATATGTATAACTAGGAAGTGAAGTCAGTTCACTCTTGTAGTTTAAATCACGAATATAATAACAAAAAAGAAAAAATAGACCCAATTACAAATTTTGTCCTTTAAAAAAAGCCAAATTACGGTTCGTGTCATTTTTTAAGTTTCCTTGCAGGCGGTATCCTTTAAACATTTTTTTCCTACACGTTATGTCCTTTACGCTAACTGGGTTAGAAAAACTCAGTTAAATACCCTAACGTGAGGCGCATGTGAGGGCATGCGAAAAGACAAAAATTCCCTCACATGCGCCTCACATGAGGGTATTTAACTGAGTTTTTCTAACCCAGTTAGCGTAAAGGACATAACGTGTAGGAAAAAAATGTTTAAAGGATACCGCCTGCAAGGAAACTTAAAAAAGGACACGAACCGTAATTTGGCTTTTTTTAAAGGACAAAATTTGTAATTCTGTCAAGAAAATAATATAAAATTGTTATAATTAATAATAAATAAAATACTTTATTTTTAAAAATTGGTTGTCTTGTTGTCTGGCCTATTTTGATGAGTAAACTTGAAATGGTTTATTTCATAACATTATAACACTGAAGAATGTCACAGCAAGTTTACCATAAAAAGCATCTATACAATTACTTTTATAAGCTGTTGTATGTATGGTTTATAATTACTAGATTAACAAAAAAAAAAGTCTTATGTAATTAAGTTTATTATAAAATGCATTGCTTGCAAACATTCAAACACGTGTAACGTACACAGAACTCACATGTCTATATTAATTTGACCAAAAATTCGTTTTAAAGTTATATACACATGTACTAAAAGATGTACATACGTACCTAGCCCAATGATATCTTGGTGTGTCGGTGTGTTCTCTTGGTCTCCCTTGTCCGCTACGAACTGTAGAGTATAATTAAGCGTAGAATAATAGACGAATGTATGAGTTGTTCTGAAGAAAAAAAAAACTAAAAGATGCCTTTATATATGCATTTTGTATATCGATTTTGTTTTCTATGTTATTGAAAGTTCTTTGCTTTAAAAAAAAAAGCCTTAGGGTTTGGATTTAATCAGCATGCAGGAGACTATTGAAAAGTATAGAAGTCAAGTGAAAGATGTTCAAACAGATACTTCAAGTGTAGAAGATGTTCAGGTTCATAAACTTTTCAATAATTAATATTCAACTATAATTTTTTTTTCTTTATATTTCTCGTTAAACTCAAAACTATAATTAATAATTTTTCGCTCTTAAATTAATCTTGTTCCGGCCATGCCTTCTTTTGCATTCAATTCAATTTACAGCATTTGAAGCAAGAAACAGCTATCATGGCAAAGAAGGTTGAACTCCTTGAAGTTGCAAAAAGGTGCAATTTTAGTTTATTTTTGGATCATTAGATATTTCCATCAAAGATTAATATGCAACTTATAATTTTCATAAGATTTTTATTAAGATATAACATATATATGCTTTTGAAGATATCAAATATTAATTAAAAAGAAAAAAATATAATCAGTAATGACTGATGATCTTGTGATTGTTGTAAATTATGCAGAAAGCTTTTGGGAGAAGGATTAGGAGCAACCACCATTGAAGAACTAGTTCGGATGGAACAGCAGCTGGAAAAGGGCGTACACCTTGTTCGCGCACGAAAGGTTTAAATAACTTATATCATTCTTCTGGATATGGATTTTAGGGTTTACTGTGGAAATCTCTAACATTGTTTTTGTCATAAATTATATGTTTTAGATACAAGTTTACAATGAGCAGATTGAGCAACTAAAAGCAAAGGTACTGATAATATATAGAAACCAAGAGTCCAAGACTGACCTAGATGTTTTTACTTACATGGAATTAGGCTTGTAAACGAACCGGACATTGATGAACTGTTTGATGAGAAGTTCGTTTAATTAATAAATAAACGAACATAAACAAAGTTATCTGTTCAGATAATCAACGAACAAACATGAACATATGTTTTTGTTTGTTGATTTATGTTCATTCGTATATGTTCTTTTAAATTTTAATATATAAAGATAAAAGAGGTTCACTTAAATATTTTATATGCAATTACTTTCTGATGAAAAATAAATTACCGTGATCATCCCCTAGAGTTTGTATTCATGAAGAAACATGGTTAATTATGTTCAATTATGTTCTTAAACTGTTCGCTTAGGTTTTAAACAAACGAACACGAACATGCCCATTTTCTTAATGAACGAACTTGGACTAAAAGACGTGTTCGATTAAAGCAAAATGAACGAATACGAACATTCCTTATTCATGTTTGTTTAGTTCATTTACGGGCCTACATAAAAATACTTGGGTAGTCAAAGCTAGGGGTGTGAATTTTCTAACGCGACACAAACCTAACATGAAGTCTAAACGAGTTTGGGCCAGTTTCAGATAGAACCTACAAACATGTTAGTTAAACGGGTCAAGTTCGGGCCAACCCGATAGGTTTGCAACTTCACCTGTTTAGCCCATTTATATCTTTATATTTTAAATTGTAAAATGTTTTTTTATGTAATAACTTTACTATTTTGGTATTTTATACCAAAATCATTAAGTTTCAAAATAGATAGGAATAGTTTAAACATAAATGCTTTACAATAAATTAACTAATCTTTAAATTTATAGAATTTTAATGTATTAACATATAAAAATAAATAAATAAATAAAGCTTTTTTTTCTGGGTTAAAATGGTTAAATTTGTCGCTTGCGGATGCATTTGTTATGTTGGATTCATGTCTGTGATACGATTTTCGTGTATGTGCCATACTTCGAGTACATGTAGGTATCAATCCGTCAACCCATGAAAATGACCCATTTAATAGCCCTAGTTTGGCAGCATTACTCCACTAATATTTTCTTCAAAAATTAATTAAATAGTTTTTTTTTTATATTTTCATGGAAATATTCAGGAGAAATTGATGGCAGAGGAAAATGCAATACTTACTGAGAAGGTTAAGGTGAGTTTCTTACTCGTTTCTTGATTTTTTACAAGCATAAATTTTTATAAACAATTAAACAGTCAAAATCTAATTAGTTGAAATGTTAATCACTCTTTAAAGATAACTTCTATTGTCATTTTCTTTTCAGTACCAAGTCCAAAAACACAAAGCAACAGAAGAAACGAGAGTCGATGTTCATGTTCTTGAATACGGAGAGAATTTTGATGTGGAAACCGAACTATTCATCGGGCCACCAGAGACGAGGATGAAGAAAAAATGGCCAAAGTAATTGCATGGTCCACATATCCGTACATATATTTATATGTCTATCTTTCAAGACTATGTTAGTGTAACTTATATTAAAACGTGTGTTTAACGCATACAATTGTCGCTTTGCAACAAAATTTTCAATGTGGGAAGTCTTGAAATAAGGCTTCCTAATTAGCTGAAACCGAAATCATAAGTTGTTTAATTTGCCGTTAATTAAAGTTTGTTAATTATTGTACATATGAGTATATGACCATTTGGAACCTAAAATAAATGCTTCTGGTCACATTCGTTTTTTTTATTAAACCTTATATCGATTATTACACGTGAAACCTAAAATAAGTCTAAATCAAAAACAAATATATTTCTATATATCTTTTTGTTTTTTTATTAAACTTCATATCAATTAATAATAGCTTATTAATATTACATATAGTGTATTTATACGTAAGTTCAATGATATATTAACTCAAAATATTGTTTTATAACTCGTAATATTTTATCATTAAGTATATAATATTACATTTATTTAACCGTATAATAGACGAGTTTCTAACCTAATATTGTTAATAGACCAATCAAATTAAACCAACTAGTCATATGAAACTGATTAACCGTGCATAAACAGAAAATTAGACAGTAAAAAAAAGAGTAAAAGGTAGAAAAGCAAAGCATGCACAAAACATATCGTTATTGCTTTTAATTTCATAAGGATGGGACTCGATCCTTCAATTGGTTTGGAGTTCTCCTTTTTAAACAAAATTTTTTATCCGTGTTCATTTATTAAGTATTAATTGAATAAAAAATTATTATTCTTATTTGTCTATTTATTAAATGCATAAACATAATGAATTTCCGTCAAACATTTGATTCATTTACGTCTCTAGGTAGATAAATAAGGGCGTAAACGAGCTGATTTGAGCTGAACTTGAGCTTGGCTAGTTTTGAGCTCTTTTTTCAAAGCTCAAGCTTGGACTCGGATCGTTTAGTATTTGCAAATACATTTATATACATTTTTAATAATTTTTAATATTTTGAGAAAAGCCTTAAACGAGCCTAAACTAAGCTCAAGCTCATGTAATACCTTAAACGTGCGAAATTCGGTTCGAGAAAGTTATCACATAGAAGTCCAAAAGATGTAAAAACATAAAAATACACAACGCTCGTTAAGGCTTCTCATACAATTCTCCAACTCGGGCTTGATAACTAAACGAGCTTCATTTGAGGCTCGGGCTTGAAAAATCTCAACTGATTTTGAGCTTTCTATCGATCCGAGTTCAAGTAACTCGCGAACAGCTCGACTCATTTACCCTTGTAACATGAATATCATTTTAAGTTTTTTTAACATGTTTTTTTTACTTACCAAAAAGCATACTAAGTTCGAGGTGCACAAAATATCAGGTTCTAGACCCGACCCAGAACCAATTCCTACCCATACCCGACCCGCAGAACAAACCTGAACCCGCCGGAACCGGAAAATACCCCGTCAAAACCTTATCAAATACCCAACTAATCCGGCCTTTTTAATAACCAGAAATGCCAGAAAATTGGGGTTTTTGGCCCAAAAATAAAAGCCCAGATGCATCGTCTTTCAATAGTTGATTGCAGAGTTGCAGGCAGAGGTGTTACTAGTAACAACAATGGCAGCTCGATTAGGTCAAAGAAGACCTCTTCCTCCGTCAGCAAGAAGTCATAATAAACCCGGACCTCCATTTGAACCGCTCGATCGCGAAAAGGTTACCTTATTATTATTATTATTATTAGTGTTTAGGGTTTATTCCTCACTGTTTAATGCTTATTACTTATTACTTGTTTTCGTTGTTTCAACTATTTCAAGTTTCTCTAGGGTTTTGAATTATGTTGATTTTTGTTTGGTATTAAAATCATTGCTTGTTGTTTTATCGGTTTTGGTTTTGCATGTAATATAAACCCAAAAAACCAAACCGAACCGAATTTATATGGACTTTTTTTTCTTTTCATTTCAATATCTAATTTATATGAATTTAATAAAAATGTAACTTAAATATAATAGGCTGTGTGTAGTGGGGCTACAAATGGGGCGATATTTTGGAGGAACACCCCCCCCCCTCCCCCCCCCACAAAACCAACCCCGGCGTTAAGAGGGGCGACAAAGGGAGGGGGGTCAACAAGAATTTATTGGCTGGGTGTGTTTTGTGTTTTTTATTATTATATTATATCTGTGTGATATATATATATATATATATATATATATATATATATATATATATATATAATATTGGGCAACAGCACCACTACACCCCTAAAACAAAAATTCTCCCAAACTATAATATTGGGCGTCACATGACACTTAACCCCCCCAATTTGTAGCCCCCAACTACACATAGCCTTAGCACAAATGTATAATATTTATTAGTTATTAAATGTTAACTAACATATTTATTTAGTCCCAAATTTATTATTTTGTGCCAAATTTTATTTTTTGTCCCAAAATTTTCAAGTTGCAAAACCGGAAACCCCGAAGTTGAACGGTTTTCAAAAATTTAAAAACCGAGGTTTTGGTTTTAGCAAAACCGACCCAAACCAAACCGTGCACACCCCTAAGAATTTGAATTCTGCTCATTGCTTTCACAGTTTGGATATGAAGCTTGGGATACTCAATAGCAACTTTGAAACGAGCCGAGCTCGAGTCGTTTCGAGCTCTGTTCCTAAAGCTAGAGCTCGGCTTGTGATTTATTAATTAATTTATATCTGTTTTAATTCTTTTATATATTTTTTGAGAAAAACCTTAGCAAGACTGAGCTCAGGTTGAGCTCGTGTGCAGTTTACTATTAGTTAAGAAAATATTGTAATTGGCATTTTTTACAGTTAGTTATTAACTAATTATTATGACATTTAATTGTAATATAAATTTTTTTTTTAATTCACATGCAGACTTGTCCATTGCTACTTCGAGTATTTACGAAGGTAAGAATTCTGCGAAAACACACTCATATAAGATAATACAGGTGCATAATCGAAAAAGTATAACGCTTACTTATTTCTAGCAGGTTGGTGGCCATCACAGCCCCGCAGACTTTGCAGTCAGAGGCAAGGAGCCTAAAGACGAAGTCCAAATTTATACCTGGATGGATGCTACACTTCGTGAGCTAACGGATTTGGTACGACAAACAATTAATATTTGGACAAGTTTTTATTTATGTTTTTGTAGTCAAAAGTGCATTACATTTTTTTTTGTTTCTTGAACATGCTATCCATTCAGATTACACACCTATTAGTGAATTTAATCTTTTTATATGTATCTGATAAATATGGTTAATTTGGTGTTTTTTATGATATGCTTCTCAGGTGAAGGAGGTAGCACCAGAAGCTAGAAGAAGAGATGCTATGCTGTCATTTGCTTTCGTATATCCAACTAAAAATGGTCATTTTACCGTCAAAGAGGTAAACTTTTTCGTATCTCTTTCTGTATATTTTGAATCATATTTTATACGTGCAAAATATTAGAAGTTACATGATTAAAGTTAATGAGACCAAACATTAGTACTTTCATTTAATCAGTTCTCGCTTCTCGGATTATCAAACAGATTTTGGTAATGGCAGCGAGACTTTTTAATTTTTTTATTCACCTTTTGAACCATGATACTCGGCTTTTTGCTGCACTTTGGTCGCCTTTCCTGAAATATTGTAAATGTTGACGATAAAAAATAAAAAAATAAAAAAATAATAAGACGCATTGTAGGTGACATTTTTGTCCAAAATTTTTTTAGGCTTGATGAATTAATTATCTATTTGTTGTTACTTTTTGAAAAGGCGATAACTTGTTATTTAACTAGACTTAAAAACGAGCATTATGTTAATTACATTCAACTGTTTAATATTGTGTGTTGTAGATCGGGAAAACCTTATCTTACCCGAATGCAAGACGACCCAACGATGGCAGTAAGGCCCTTGGCACCCTTGCCTTTGAGGTACCTTTTGTGTTTGACCATTTATTTTCTCTCGTAAAAAGACCCGTCTTGTACCGTACATGTAACATGTATTGGACTAAAACCGTAGGAATCTATTTCTAACTGGAAGCCGAATTTGCAGATTGGAGATTATCTGGATGTGGCAATTCTGTAGACTTGTATATCATCTCTGGATCCATGATGTGGTAGTTTACTAGTTTAATGTTGTCATTTCGGCGGTAGTAGAATTAGACCATATGGGCTATTTTGAATGGAAACTTTTTAAGTTCGAGTACTCGTGTCGAGTTTGCATATGGAGTTTTTCTGTCCGGTTAACAATGCCTTTGTGGCTTAGACCAAAATTGAATTGCTTATAAATTATTACTATATAATAATTAAAAACTTTGGTGCCGCCAAGACTCTTATTGAGCCACTTGGCGGCAACGCATTAGTCCGCAAATTTTGTTTTTTAGTTTAGCTACCACGTAACGAACGTAACGGAAACCGATCGCATGCTATTTTGTTTTGTTTTAGTTATGATATCATAACAAATGTGAGGGAAACCAACCGGATTCGGGTAAACTCACCGCCCCAACGCCCGAGTTTACCGATTGGCGCCGCTCCCTTGGTCTACCTCAACTTTTATTTTTCAATTTTTTTTGGTTTTATTTCCCGTATTGTAATGAAGATGATAGAAACCGATCGAATTCGCGTACACTCACGATCTCAACGCCTGGGGCCGAAAACACTTGGGTTTTACCAATGGTCGGGTTTTACTGGCCTTATTTCATTTCTGGTAGCGTAATGAACGTAACCGAAGCCGACAGAATTCATGTGGACTCGCTATCTCAACTCTTGGGACCAACAGCGTTCAGGTTTTACCAACACCCGACTTGTATCAACTCATCGCCACAATGCCTATGACCTACAAAGCTCGGGTTTTATCAACCGACATAAATTTGTTTTAAATATTTTATTTTTTATATGTTAATTTGAGGAATTTATTTTTTGGGCTTAATTCTGGTACCATTACGAACGTAACCAATACCCGGCATATACACATCAACTCCCCGTTGTTACACTCGTGTTTAACCCAACGCACATGTTTTATCGACCGAATAAAAATTGTTTTAAATATGTTAATTCTTTTTACATTATGTTATACGAATGCCGCTACTTTTTTTTGAACGTAACCAATACCCGGCATATACACATCAACTCCTTGTTGTTACACTCGTGTTTAACCCAACACACATGTTTTATCGACTGAATAAAAATTGTTTTAAATATGTTAATTCTTTTTACATTATGTTATACGAATGCCGCTACTTTTTTTTTTGTTTTATTTTAAATATGTTAATTTGACAAATTTATTTTCCTGCGGAACCGGTGAACCGCCGGGGCCAGACCGGCAAAACCCTTTTTTCCCTAAAATAAAAGGTTGCAGCAAGCTGGACTCGAACTCGGGTTCTTCCATAATGAATGTGTTTAAAGGAAACATCCAAAGCCATCCCACCAACTTCAACTATGTCCTTTAATATGAAAATTACTTATATATATATATTATAAAAGCAAATTGAATTGAAAATGGACATTTGTGGCAGTTGGAGGCTACAAATAATTAGATTTTTTGGAATCTCACAAACCCTTTAATGCTACTTTCCTACTTCAAAATCAATATAATACAAGGTATGAAGAAAGTGGTAAACAAATGGAAATTAACCTTATATTATTATTATTTTTTTATAAACAAAAATTATATATTATTTATGACGTCATCCGGGTCACACACCGGTCCGCCCTCCCGGGTCGGTCCGACCTTTGACCCGGTAAGGTGTCCGGGTCAACGTCCGGGCCGGGTCTGAAAACATTGGGCAATCCCGACCAAATTCGCGTTAACTCGCCGCCACGACACCCGGTTTTACCAAACGAATTATCCATCGTTACTGTTACGGACTTTTTAATATGTTAATTTTTATTATAAGTTAAGTTATACGAGCATTGCTACTGTTTTATGTGTTAATAGCTTAATTTGTTTTTTTTAATTTGTGTCGGTACCAACCGAATCCACGTTACGTGATAGGTACATAAACATATTTGAGCTGCCCCAACGCAACACGCTAGTTAATAAACTAGTTTGAATACAAATTATCTACAACTGATCATTTATTGCAGTATTGCACACAACAGGCTGATAAATAAAGTTGCAAACACAAGTTCATAAAGATCCCATACATTCAAACCTCAAACATCAATGGTTTGTTTGAGAAGAAAGCATCCAAATTCCCAGCCGCAAGTTCATAAAGATCCCTCGTAGATTCCTCTGTCATCACCGCGTGATGAGGTGTCATAACAACGTTATCCAACTCAAACAGCTCTTCAGGAACATCCGGCTCGTTTTCAAAAACATCCAAACCAGCACCAGCGAGTTCTCGGTTTAACAAACACTCGACAAGATCTTTCTCCTTAACGATCGCTCCACGGGCTATGTTCACAATAATCCCATTTCTTCCTAAAGCCGACATCACACTTTTGTCAACCATGTGACGGGTTTGGTCCGTTAACGCACAACAGATTATCAGAATCTCACATTTTGCTGCGAGTTCGTGTATACGGGGGCAAAATGGGAATTTAACATGCGGTTTTTCATTTCTTGAGGTGTATGAAATTATGCAACCGAACGCGTTTAGCCTCTTTGCGACTTCAAGCCCAATGCTTCCCATTCCAATAATCCCAACTTGCCTGCCACCCAACTAAATTCACAATATCATTAATAGTAACGAGCGTGCCGAGCCGCTCGTGAGCTACATCGATAAAAAAGCTCGAAATGAGTCAAGCTTTTCGAGCTCGATCCTTAAATAAGAAGCTTTGTATTTTTAAGTTTTTATCTCTTTTGGACTTCAATGCATTAATTTCACATTACACAACCGAGGTCGAGTCGAGCTTTGGCTCGTTTAAGGTACCATACGAGCTCAAGCTGAGCTTAGGCTCGTTTAAGTTTTTTCTCAAAATATATAAATAAAAACGAATATAAACTAAATAATAAATGATAAATGAGCCAAGCCCGAGCTCTTGTAAGTCAAAACAAGCAGAGCTCGAGCCTAGTCGAACTCAGGCTCAGGCTCGGCTCATTTACACGCCTAAATTACCGACAGACAAAAGTTACAACTAACATAAGGCTCTTTTTTCCTACCTTATGACCAAGAGGATAATCACCTTTGTGGTTCCAAAGCCCGGCTTTAACGAACCGATCAGCAGCACTGATCCTTCTCAACACATCAATCAACAAACCGACAGCTAAATCAGCAACAGCCTCTGAGAAAACCGAGCCAGCATTCGCAACTTTGACTCCACGCTGCTTACACTCACAAAGGTCAATATGATCAACTCCCGCGCTGCTGGTCATGACGAAACGAAGCTCTGGAAGGCTCTGCAGGACTTCACTAGTAATGTAACCTGTAGCGGAACAGAATGCAGCTTTAACGGAGCCTGCGTGAGCGGAAAGGAACTGATGCAGAGGCATAGATGATTCCCAGGGTTTGAGGAAATGGAATTTCGCAGAGAACTGGTGTTCGTGTGATTTGTAAACGGATGGTGGACCGAGAAGCAGGACGGTTGGAAGGTTATCTGCCATGTTTAAAGCACTTGCACCTGCATAATAAGTGCATAACATGAACACAATGCAGATTGAAAGAATCAAAAGTGTATGGATCCAAACTTTTTGTATATGTGATATTAGGGGTGTCATGTGTGCATGAAACTGCAAAACCGAATCGAAACAAAGACTGATGGTTTGGTTTTATGTTTTTTTTTGTAGACACTGAACTTAGTGTTCGGTCTTGGTTTTGTGTGTTATAGAAAGTTAGAAACCAAACTGAACCGAACCAGACCGAATTTATTGATTTTCGTTTTTTTTATTTTTTATTTAAGTAATTTATGGAAATTTAATAAATATATAACTCAATTGTATAATAATCAATTAGTTATAAATTAACGAAATGATTTAGAACCAAATTCATTATTTTGGCGCAGATTTTACTTTTCGTCTCAAAATTATCAAGCTAAAACGGCAAAACTGAAAAACCGAATACGAACCGAACCTAAACCGAAGACCATGCAGCAAATGAAATGCAACGCCGGTGATGCATTATTATCCGCTAACACATCGCCGTCGGTGAGAACATGGTTGTCAGATTTGGCACCAAGCGTTGACGATGAGATACTGAACGGCTATCGGGGACGAGTAGATAGGGTGTTTAACACGTCGGGGACGATGTGTTTCCGGCCACGCGTCTTGTTGTCATGACAACGATAGAAGAGGAACAAAGCCTTGGAATCTCTCTATAAATTGTTCTATTTTACGAATTTTTTTTCCCAATATTAAAACATATTAATATATTATACAAGATATTAATATATTATACAAGAGATAAGGATTATGAATTAAGTACCATAGGAAATTAAGGGTTCAGCCAAGTACGAGGGTGGTTGTTGAAGAGGTAGGTCCCAGCAGAGCCCAGTTGGACCCGCAAGACTCACCTTAAACAGGGACGTCTGCGCAGAGACCAACTGGATCCGCAGGACCAACCATGCTCAGAGAAGTGACGTCCTTACGCGCAGTATGCAAGCTGGTCCCGCAGGAAATGCCTCCCATGGTGAAGGACTCCGCCTGTTCCCGCAGCCTCGGATACAAGCCATGAGGGAAGGCCACCCGCGCAGCATGGCTACACGCACAAGGCACTTAGCTCTCAATCGTTCAGTGTCACCTGAAGGAATGAGCCAAGCCGGGAGCAATCCCGCACAGAGGCGGGAGGGGGAATACTCCCGCCCAAATAAGCCAGTCCGTATACTGAAGGATCTTTTACTGTACCTGACGAGGTATGGGCAAAAGATCTGATCAGAGATGCGACAGCTCACTGACAGCAGCATGGCAGACAGCACGCCACAGCACTGTGACCAATAGCCGCCGCCTACCCACCAACTCCTGCCATACCACGTGCCTAGCCTGTAGTTGGCAGAAGAGGAAGAGTGCACGACACGCCTGCTCTGTGTCAGCCGCTACCTATCCACCACTCACAGGCAGGGCACGTGCATAGGTTACAGTTGGTAGCGTGTTGGGCCGGCTAAACCCCTTGGAAACCTACCTTCGGCTATAAATACCACAAATGGTATGATCATCTCATCTTATCATATCTTATTACATTATCATCATAATATACCTGATATCTGCTCTAGCAATCTCTTAATATACTTTTATATTTAAAGAGCAATCTAGTCTGATTCTCACGCCGGAGGGTGGTCACAAGGAGGAACCCCCCCCCCTTCTCAGTGACGAGCTCACGGTGTCTGTTTTGCAGGTTATCAGAAGAACCATCTTCCAAGGGTCTAACCCCTCGTGGGAAACATCTCTCTAACCCCCAGGTTACCAGTAACCTGCCCGGGGTCCGGTTAGTGTTTCTTCATTGGCGCCATCCGTGCATAAAGCTAGAACTACAATTTTCTCCAGTTTTTTCAAAACTTTATACAAAAGATGGTTAGAGAAATTCCGGTAACCACAACCCCAGCTATTGGGGGGAATACCGGCAACACAGTTTTTACAAACACTACTCCGGCTACCGAAGCCGGAGCAAGTGAAGTAAATTTTACGAACACTACCCCACTTACTAAAGCAGGGGCAAGTGCAGTAAATGACCGCCTACTGGGATCCACCGATACCCAGTTTGAAAAACGAAGACTCCCCCGCCAGACTCTCGACGAAGTCAAGGCATGGGCGGAGGCACGACAAAAGGAATTCCAGGCTGAGTTAAATGAACGCTTGCGTTCCGTGCAACAGGCCGACGAATTCGAATACTGGGAGGATGACTCGGAGGAATCCGACTCCGACGCGAACCCTCGTCATAAAGCAAAAGGGAAGCGTAAAGAAACGGAAACCCAACCGAAAAGGCATTTTGGACAAGCCTTCAAACCAAAAAGCATAGATGGAAGTCCACGAGACTTCTCTAAAACGTTCAGACCAAACGTTACAAATGCAGGAACGTCCAAATTTGCAAAGGACATTGCTGAAGCAATTGCCCCGAAAAGTGCTAAACAAATGCCTAACATAGGCACATATGACGGCCTATCTGATCCAGACGATCATTTGAACAGGTTCATAGCGGGGGCAACCGTTAGCAATTGGACGGAACCCACGTGGTGTTACATGTTCCAAATGACGCTGGTGGGGGCTGCTAGGGCTTGGTTTGATCGTTTACCGGTTAACCACATTTACGACTGGGCAGACTTCCAGCAGAAGTTTAGCCAACACTTCAGCCAGCAGCGAAAGTATACCGAGGAGCAATGGACAATCCTCAAATGCACACGGGAAGAAGATGAATCGCTGCCAAACTTCATCACTCGCTTCAACTCAAAGAAGTTAAGTTTGGGCAATATCAGCGAGGATCTTGTTCGCGCAGCCTTCATCCAGGGCGCGCAAGACCCAGAGCTTATCCGCACCCTAACGGGTAAAGATGGAATGCCATCCACATGGGATGGCATCATGACAGCAGCCAAACGCTATGCGGAAACGGAGAAGCAACTGGGTAGAGACCTTCCGCAGAACACAAACCTTTACACCCAGAGGACGAGAGAGGACAACGTCCTCACCGCCCGATTGAACAAAAAACGGAAGCAAGGCATTTGGCAGTCAAGGGTAAACTTTGACACCTCATCCGGCTTACAGCACCGATTGGGTGAAAGGGATAATGTAAAGCCGCACCGGAACTCCAGATGGACGCCACTTACCAAAAGCGTCACTGACATATTTGCTACTGAGGAGCTCCCATGGCCAAAGCCTCCAGTAATCCGGCATCGTCACGATGCTGATCGGAGCAAGTACTGTGACTATCACAGAACAAAAGGCCACAACACTGAAGAATGCATAGACGTAAAAGACATGGTCGAAACATTCGTCAGAGATGGGACGCTCGCGCACCTCGTGGCGAAATAAAAGGCAGGCGAGTGCGTATAGAACCCCAGCTGGGGAAAACACGAACCAATTCCAGCTTCAAAATCGAGACTACATGCTGCGTAAAGAACGAGATCCCGAACCAGGTGCGTATCGGCTCGATGGCACTCCCATCCCAACATGGAAGGGAGTTCAATTACACAGTTTGCATGTAATCAATTCCAATTTGTAAAGAGAAGGCCAAGAGCCACTTCTAATGGAAATGATTCTCTTTAAGAATATCGAAGCTGATGATTTTACATTTATACTTTTCTGGACACTAATATGCCGGTTTTCACCGCATAATTACGTGAAGTCATTGCATGGGAAGGCGGTCCTACCCGCACGAACCCAATAACGTGACAAACCTTCACGCAGGTCAGTTGAAGGGGAAAAAGTTCAGCACCCAAAAATGAAAGTGCCGGTCTATCCGCATGAATCATTAAGGAAACTGAATAATAACCTGTCAACAACCGCGCGTCGAACGGTTAAAACTATCCAACACTGGTGACGACATTCACATTACGTGAAGTCGTTGCGTGGGAAGGCGGTCTTACCCGCACGAACCCAATAACGTGGCAAACCTTCACGCAGGTCAGTTGAAAGAGTTCATCCCATTAAATGAAAGTGCCGGTCTATCCGCATGAATCATGAAAGGAAAATGAACACTAACCTATCGACAACCGCGCGTCGAACGGTTCAAAACAAAATTCTTAAAAAGATGAGAAAAACCTACACGCAGGTCAGATAAGGGTAAAGTTCTGCCATCCTACTAAGTGCAAGTGACGGTTCTACCCGCACAATCACGAAAGAGGAAGCAAAACTTCACCTATTATCAACCACGTTCAAAGGTTAACTTATCCTCAAAAGATGAGAAAAACCTACACGCAGGTCAGATAAGGGTAAAGTTCTGCCATCCTACTAAGTGCAAGTGACGGTTCTACCCGCACAATCACGAAAGAGGAAGCAAAACTTCACACCTATTATCAACCACGTTCAAAGGTTAACTTATCCTCAAAAGATGAGAAACCTACACGCAGGTCAGATAAGGGTAAAGTTCTGCCATCCTACTAAGTGCAAGTGACGGTTCTACCCGCACAATCACGAAAGAGGAAGCAAAACTTCACACCTATTATCAACCACGTTCAAAGGTTAACTTATCCTAAAAAAGTAAGAAAAACCAGCACGCAGGTTAGATAAAAGTTAAAGTTTAGCCATCCTACCAAGTGCAAGTGACGGTTCTACCCGCACAATCACGAAGGAGGAAGCGAAACTTTAACCCACTATCAACCACGTTCAAAGGTTCTTATTCTGAACACTTGGAAAATTGCTAATTTAAACATGCAAGTCATAAGTTTATAAAGCAAGGAACCCAAAGAAGGAAATAACAGTCTTATACGCAAAAAGATTAATATTTCAATGATGTATTACAACAGTGGCCGGGTAACTACCCGCCTAAAAGAAATTTATACAAAGCTAAGTCTATCCTAGCGGTGGGAAGAGATCTTCAGGATCAGGCTTCAGGGCCACCTCCGCTTGGACCAGCACCGTCTGAGCGTGGCTGCCCAAGGAAAGCCTTAAGGATGTTTAGCCCATCATCAGCAGCAGCAGCCTCATTCACCTTCTCCACCACTGGATGCGGGAAGGCAGCGTACTGGTTCACAGCTTGGTCATAAGCAGCTTCAGTATTAACATTGAATAAAGGGAAGTTGGAGGGCGGAAAGCCTCTCTCAGCAAACCCTAGACCAAGCAGGAAGCCAGTCTTCTCCCCATCCTCATGAGAAGCGTTGAGGGCTGCGCTCATCGCATCGTCATAAGAGGTCTCTGAAAGGACCCGACGCGCAACCTACAAAAGAATACAAGTTAGAACATTTTCTAATTACGAGCGGAAAGCGTAAAGAAAAAGATAAAGATACCTGAGGCAACGCTTCTCGAAGCAGCCATTGGAGGGTAGCTTGACTTTCTTTGTAAGCACGTTCGGCTCCGTTTTTATCAAGGTTGGCAAGTTGAACTTCCTTGGCGGCAGCCTCTTCGACGCTTTTGAGTTTCCTTTCAGTGCGGTCAAGCACCACCCTCTGGTCAAGGATCTCCTGCAGCTTCTTGGCATCTTCCATTGCCAAGGCGTCATGAGCATGCTGAAGAGCCTTTAATTTGCATTTAAGCTGCTCATTCTCTTCGCGAAGCGGCTCAACAACAGCTTCAGCCTTGGCAGCCCTCTCAGTTGAGTTTCGCGCAGTCTCCTTGGCCAGCCGAAGCTGTTCATTCACAGCTTGGGCAGCCTTGGAGCGGGCCTCGAGTCGCGCCTGGACTTCAACCTCGAGGGCCTTGAATGCCTTCTCCTTCTCGGCTGCGGCAGCAGCCAACTGCCGGTTCTCCTCCCGAAGAGCCCGCGCTTCAGATACATCTTTGGCGCGAGCTGCTTTTAACTTGTCGTTTTCACGACAAAGCAGCTCGACGCGGGGCTGCGTCCGGGCCTGGAGAACCCGAAGCTCATTGGTTAGCCTACCCTCTTGGTAGCTAGCCATGGCTTCCCCCAACGCACCATGAGGAGCAGCGTGGCGAGCCCAGTCCACGCACTCCACAGGGGTACGAAGGGTTGTTCCTCGGCGTATGTTCCATCTTGGAACATACACTTCATTGGAATCCGACACTGCAAAAGAAACAAAGGCAGTTAGGAAAAGATGATAAAAGTATATAAGGGAAAAAGAACCCTACGTACCTGTAGGGTCAATAACAGGCCGATAGCCGCCAAACCCATCACCTGAACCTAAAGGAAATCCATCCAACAGGTCAGGCAGACGGGAAGGTGGCATAGATCGGCGGGAAGCCTGGCGCATACCTGATGGTCCGGCCGTCGGTGCCGGTGGCGCAGGTATAGTGGCAGCCGCTGTGGTAGCCATGTTTGGCGCCACCTCCTCAGCAACAGTAACCGCCGGCTCCGTGAAAGATGCTGTAAAAATTGCACTCACGGCCGGCGGAGACACCTTCTCAGCTGGAACAGCCTCAGGAAGGCTGGAACCAGCGGAAGCAGGCGTAGACGCCTGGGTCGACGCCTCGGGAAGGCTGACCGAGCCTACCGTCATTGGCGGGGGAATACTCGCTCCAACTCCACCCTGGAATGCGTCAACATCCACACCTGCACAAGCAAAAGTGTTAGAAAAATTTATTTGAAACAACAAATCTAGACAAGAATTATGGGGGTACTCACGGGGTTTCTTGAGCTTGAACGCACGGACGAGCGGGGGCGAACCCGATGGAGCCGGCCTCTTGACACTGGTAACCGTCGTCGTCGCTGCCTCCCCGGAGGTAACACCTGCAGCCTCCGGAGCGGTGGTCTCCTCACCACCGGGCTTCCCCGCCACCTCTGCATTATCTGACTCCGAGTCAGATAGGATTACCGGGTCGGCCGTAGAGGCCACCTTCTCCTTGCCCTTCCCGACGGCAGCCTTTTTCTTCCGCACCAGTGGAGGACCTTCTGCGGATTCCTCAGAAGAAGAAATGTCATGAACTCCAGCAGCAGGCACAGCATTGAGAGGTTCAGGGTAGAAGATAGGCTTACCTGGCCGTCGGTGGCTCAGGATCTCTTGGCCTGGCGGGTAAACCTCCACGAACCGACCCGCGGTCTGCTCTAAGATGGGCAACTCGTTCTCGTCCAGAGCACGAGTACCCATCCGCGCAGGACCATCTTCCTCCCGCGGGTTCAGGAGCGACTGAAGATCGTTCCCCTCTGAAATCAACAAGAAAGTTAGTAAAAATCGAAGTCAGCAAAATGAAACAAGACGTACCATAAGGGACAGAGTTCGAACCATATTCAAAGACGATCGGAACCTTATCCGCATTCGCCGCCTTCCACACCCGGCTCATCCCCAACATCACCATCGCCGACTCCGGAAAATGGAAAACCGGGGACTGGACCCGGGAAATCTTCGAGAACCATTCCGCCTCCTCGTAGTTGAGGGCGGGAAGGTTCGGAAGTGCCTGGCCATTCTTGAACTTCATGGCGATGGGGATGGCGCGAGCGGATATGAAGAAGAACTCTCTTCTCCATGAGCGAAGACTCCGCTCGGTGGTACAAATCTTTAAACCCTTGATACGGGTTGTAAGAGTGTACCACCCTTGGATGCACCTCCATGTATAGAAGGTCATCAGGCGATCAACGAGGGGCTCAAGGCCCAGTATCCGGCACACCCACTCAAAGTGCCGGACCTTGGCAATGGCCATGGGGTGCACCTCTGTCAGGTGCACACCGTGCCTCTCTAGGACACGGTACACAAACTTTGTCAACGGAAACCTAAGGTTCCCGTAGACAAAGAATGCAGCATAAACCCCGATCTTGCCACTAGGGGCATCGTACACAGTATGGTGGGGTTCAGGAAACTCAGGCTCGAGAGACTCGAGCATGAACTTCCTGATGATATACTGGTACAGATCGACAGGAAGAGAGCACTGGCATTCGCCAGCAGTCTTCTGGTCATCAGCATCATGAGAAGACATGGTGGAAGAAAGACGAAAAGAGATTTCAGGGTAATGCTTTACTGAACAGAAAAATTCGCCGGAAATTACTTGAGAAGAAGAGATGAAAGTGGAAAGTGTGAATTGCAAATGACCCTCTCCCCCTTTATATAGTAATCGCAATTAATGCGGTGAATTTAATGCGGAGGAGAGAGAAATCAAATGTGCAATGAAACTATGACACGTGGCAAAAAGCAAGCTGGCAACAGCTGTTGAAAGGACGTGTGCCAGTAATTTCGCGGCCACGCGCCCGAAAAATCGCTCCCACGCGCCTGAAAAAGCGACTGGAATGACCATGTTCTGTCACGTCACCATAACTTCCTGCACGTCCTGACACAGTCAGAAGAAACCGTCGCACGACGTTTCAGAGGTTTATCTTTTCACCAACTCTTCGAATTTCAAAATTCAAAATTCGAAAGTATTAAAAAGTAAGCGGGAAAATACCCCTTACCCCTTGGCAAGCAAGTAACCGTAAGACGGATGCGGGTACAGTGTAAAGGCAAAACCCTTCACATACCTAGCACCCGCAGGGAATTGAAGCCAAATAAACCTTGGCAAACAAGTAACCGTAAGCCGGCTGCGGGTACAGTGTTAAGGCAAAACCCTTCACATACCTAGCACCTGCAGGGAATTGAAGCCAAGAACCTTGGTGAACAAGTAACCGTAAGACGGATGCGGGTACAGTGTTAAGGCAAAACCCTTCACATACCTAGCACCCGCAGGGAATTGACGCCAGGAATACCTTTAGAGTAAAGTAACCGTAAGACGAGCGCAGGTACAGTGTTAAGGCAAAACCCTTCACATACCTAGCGCTCCGCTGGGAATTGAAACCAAGAAGGATCTTCTGGGCAATGCTTGCGGAAACGGAAATAGCATCCCCGCATAGCGGGAACATCGAGAACTACGTTGTTTGAAGCTCCAGGATGGAATTGGTGGTCTTAACATAATTGATCACTATGTTCAAAACTACCAAAACCTCATGGAAAATACATACAACTGGGACTCAATGCTCCTGACTTGCGAGGAGGTTACAGACCTACCCGCATCATACCCAAAGACCAAGCAGGAAACTCGGGCATTTCTGCAAGTGACAAGGACTTCCGCGGAAAGAATCCCCATGGAAAACCTTACAAAACCCCTTTTCAAAACCCTTTGCTCAAGTCCAAAAGTTCACCTCACTTCATTAAACACTCATGAGAAGAACATTGGACTGGGGGGACTTGAAGAGGTAGGTCCCAGCAGAGCCCAGTTGGACCCGCAAGACTCACCTTAAACAGGGACGTCTGCGCAGAGACCAACTGGATCCGCAGGACCAACCATGCTCAGAGAAGTGACGTCCTTACGCGCAGTATGCAAGCTGGTCCCGCAGGAAATGCCTCCCATGGTGAAGGACTCCGCCTGTTCCCGCAGCCTCGGATACAAGCCATGAGGGAAGGCCACCCGCGCAGCATGGCTACACGCACAAGGCACTTAGCTCTCAATCGTTCAGTGTCACCTGAAGGAATGAGCCAAGCCGGGAGCAATCCCGCACAGAGGCGGGAGGGGGAATACTCCCGCCCAAATAAGCCAGTCCGTATACTGAAGGATCTTTTACTGTACCTGACGAGGTATGGGCAAAAGATCTGATCAGAGATGCGACAGCTCACTGACAGCAGCATGGCAGACAGCACGCCACAGCACTGTGACCAATAGCCGCCGCCTACCCACCAACTCCTGCCATACCACGTGCCTAGCCTGTAGTTGGCAGAAGAGGAAGAGTGCACGACACGCCTGCTCTGTGTCAGCCGCTACCTATCCACCACTCACAGGCAGGGCACGTGCATAGGTTACAGTTGGTAGCGTGTTGGGCCGGCTAAACCCCTTGGAAACCTACCTTCGGCTATAAATACCACAAATGGTATGATCATCTCATCTTATCATATCTTATTACATTATCATCATAATATACCTGATATCTGCTCTAGCAATCTCTTAATATACTTTTATATTTAAAGAGCAATCTAGTCTGATTCTCACGCCGGAGGGTGGTCACAAGGAGGAACCCCCCCCTTCTCAGTGACGAGCTCACGGTGTCTGTTTTGCAGGTTATCAGAAGAACCATCTTCCAAGGGTCTAACCCCTCGTGGGAAACATCTCTCTAACCCCCAGGTTACCAGTAACCTGCCCGGGGTCCGGTTAGTGTTTCTTCAGTTGTCTTGATATTAATGTAGTAATTGGACAATGTAATGTGTGGTTCAACTCATAGCTTTTAGACACCCAAAAGTAACTACCACCTTTGTGTGTGGACTATATGTTCGTCGATTCCACTAAAAATTCCGTCGAATCCGACGGTATTTTAGCAAGTTTCGTCGGATCCATTGATACGTTGACAAGTGGCGAGATTTTACAGGTCAACGAGTTCTTTAACAAATTCTGTCAGATCTATTAAAAATTCCGTTGGACGATGGTTTTAGAGTGGCTATCTTGAGTTTTTTTTTTCAAAACCATGGCTAAAATTGGAAAAGGTTGGTCAAAGTTGGCTATTTTAGGGATTGATTTTTTTTTCTAAAGTTTGAACTTGGCTCATTTATTAGTTAATAATTAACTTATTGGTAGGATAACGTACGATAATGGCGTATCGTGCATTACGTATGCGAGTCCCTGCACCATCGATTTCAATTTGAAACTACGCGGTGACATAAATGTAAATAACATAAATCTTATTCATGATTTCTTTACGCATTTGTTTCTTCAATTCCTAAACCCTAATCAGAACTCAACTATGAAATCTTTAATTTCTCCGTATCAATTTGCTTGTCAAACATGTGAGATTGTTGATTCAGAAGGAGACCTAATTGATTAATTGGACCAACTGAAGTCTCGTGAATTGGACTAATCGATCAAATGAAAATAGCCAACAACCGAACATTACCGAAGGTTCAACTTTGATTCGGAAAACAATTTGCAAAACGTAATGAAAGCATGTAACTCATAAAATTACTCAACATTAAAGTTAGAAACAACACTATAAAAACATGTTTTCCAAATTAATAACATCAAAAATCAAGATATTGCTATTGCAAAACATCCTCCTTATAATGCTGTAAATGTCTTTTAAGATTGTTTAATGTTTCAAGCTTTCCCCAATGCACCCAAAAACCAGAAAATAATATTCTCCTTGACCCATACATTCAAACCTCAAACATCAATGGTTTGTTTGAGAAGAAAGCATCCAAATTCCCAGCCGCAAGTTCATAAAGATCCCTCGTAGATTCCTCTGTCATCATCGCGTGATGAGGTGTCATAACAACATTATCCAACTCAAACAGCTCTTCAGGAACATCCGGCTCGTTTTCAAAAACATCCAAACCAACACCAGCAATTTCCCGGTTTAACAAACACTCAACTAGATCTTTCTCGTTAACGATCGCTCCACGGGCTATGTTCACAATAATCCCATTTCTTCCTAAAGCCGACATCACACTTTTGTCAACCACGTGACAGGTTTGGTTGGTTAACGCACAACAGATTATCAGAATCTCACATTTTGCTGCGAGTTCTTGAACATGGGGGCAAAAAGGGAATTTAACATGCGGTTTTTCGTTTCTTGAGGTGTATGAAATTATGCAACCGAACGCGTTTAGCCTCTTTGCTACTTCAAGCCCAATGCTTCCCATTCCGATTATCCCAACTCGCTTTCCACCCAACTGAACTCACAAAATCATTAATAGTTTAATACCGACAGACAAAATATAACATAAGGTAATTTTTGAGATCAAAATGTCAGGGAGGGGCGGGAGGGCGACTATCTCAGGCCCGATCACCCAGAAAGGCCCGAAATTTTTAAAAAATATATATTATATTAAATTTTTTTTTTAAAAATCTGTATTCTTAATGAAAAAAAACACAACCCATTTTATAACTTAATTACACAATTAATTTAAGCGGTTAAGCCCATTTTTATTGAAAATAAAATAAAATTCTGCACAGCCCAAACCATAACGCAATTTAAGCCCACTTAAAAGTTTAATTGTTTAAACTCAATAAATATATAAATCCTTTTTTTAGATTTTTATTTAGGGCCCATAATTTTACCCACTGAAGAGGTAGGTCCCAGCAGAGCCCAGTTGGACCCGCAGGACTCACCTTGAAGAGAGACGTCTGCGCAGAAACCAACTGGATCCGCAGGACCCACCATGCTCAGAGACGTGACGTCCTTACGCGCAGTACGCAAGCTGTTCCCGCAGAAAATGCCTCCCAATGGTGAAGTACTCCGCCTGTTCCCGCAGCTGCGGATACAAGCCATCAGGGAAGGCCACCCGCGCAGCAAGGCTACACGCACAAGGCACTTAGCTCTCAATAATTCAGTTGTCACCTGAAGGAATGAGCAAAGCCGGGAACAATCCCGCACAAAGGCGGGAGGGGGAATACTCCCGCCCAAATAAGCCAGTCCGTACGATACGGGAAGATCTTTTGTACTGTACCTGACGAGGTATGGGCAAAAGATCTGACCAAAGATACGACAGCTCATTGACAACAGTATGACGAGCAGCATGCCCTTGTACTGTATGTCACTATTAGCCGCTGCCTACTCACCAACTCCTGTCATACCATGTGCATAGCCGGCAGTTGGTGGAAAAGGAATAGTACACAGCAGGCCTGGTCACTGTCAGCCGCTGCCTACCCACCAACTACCAGCATGGCACGTGCGTAGGCCACAGTTGGTAGAACAGGAATACTATTCAGCCGGCTATACCTTCTTGGAAACCTACCTTCGGCTATAAATACCCCAAATGGTATGATCATCTCATCTTATCATATACTATCTTGTATCTTACATCTTATACCTGATATCTGCTCTAGCAATCTCTTAATATACACTTATATTCAAGAGCAATCTAGTCTGATTCTCACGCCGGAGGGTGGTCACAAGGAGGAACCCCCCCCTCTTCTCAGTGACGAGCTCACGGTGTCTGTTTTGCAGGTTATCAGAACCATCTTTGCCGGATCTAACCCATCGTGGGAAACATCTATTTAACCCCCAGATTATCCGTAATCTGCCCGGGGTCGATTAGTGTTTCTTCATTGGCGCCATCCGTGCATAAAAGCTAGAACTTCATTTCTTTTCAGTTTTTTCAAACTTCTGGAAAGATGGTTAAAGAAACTCCGATAACCACAACCCCAGCTACTGGGGGGAATACCGGCGACTACACAGTTTTTACGAACACTACCTCGGTTACCCAAGCCGGAGCAAGTGCAGTAAATTTTACGAACACTACCCCAGTTACCCAAGCTGGGGCAAGTGCAGTAAATAATCGCTCACTGGGATTCACCGATACCCAGTTAGAGAGACAACGAACGAGGCTCCCCCGCCAAACACTCGATGAAGTTAAAGCGTGGGCGGAAGCACGTCAAAAAGAATTCCAAGCTGAGTTGGATGAACGCTTACGTTTACTCCAACAAGCTGATGAATTCGTAGAGTACTTTGACGATGATTCGGAGGAATCCGATAGTGACGCAAACCCTCGTCATAGGGCGAAAGGGAAGCGTAAGGAAACGGACTCCCAACCGAGAAGGCATTTTGGAGAAACCTTCAAACCAAAAAACGCAGGTGGAAACCCACGTGACTTCTCCAAAACATTTACACCAACTGCTGCAAAGGCGGGAACGTCCAAATTTGCAAGGGACATTGCGGAAGCAATCGTCCCGAAAAGTGCCAAACAGATGTCCAACATTGGCACTTACGATGGTATATCTGATCCAGACGATCATTTGAACAAGTTCATAGCGGGGGCAACCGTCAGTAGTTGGACGGAACCTATGTGGTGTTACATGTTCCAAATGACGCTTGTTGGGGCAGCTAGAGCGTGGTTCGATCGTCTACTGGTCCACCACATCTACGATTGGGAAGACTTCCAGCAGAAGTTTAGCCAACACTTCAGCCAACAAAGAAAGTATACCGAGGAGCAATGGACAATCCTCAATTGCATTCGAGAAAAAGATGAATCTTTGCCAGACTTCATCACTCGCTTCAACTCAAAGAAGCTAAGTCTGGGTAATATCAGCGAAGATCTTGTTCGCGCTGCTTTCATCCAGGGCGCGAACGACCCAGAGCTCATCCGCACCTTAACGGGTAAAGATGGCATGCCATCCACATGGGATGCCATCATGACAGCAGCAAAACGCTTTGCGGAAACGGAGAAGCAACTGGGTAGAGATCTCCCCCAGAGCACAAACCTCTACACCCAGAAAACAAGAGAAAACAACGTCCTAACCGCCCGACTAAACAAAAAGCGGAAGCTAGGCATTTGGCAGTCAAGGGTAAACTTTGACACCTCATCCGGCTTGCAACATCGGTTAGGCGGAAGGGATAACGTACAGTCAAACCAGAACTCCAGATGGACGCCACTCACCAAAAGCGTCACCGAGATATTCGCCACTGAGGAGCTCCCATGGCCAAAGGCTCCAATAATCCGACATCGTCACAATGCTGATCGGAGCAAATACTGTGACTTTCACAGGACAAAAGGCCACAACACTGAAGAATGCACAGACGTAAAGGACATGGTCGAAGCATTTGTCAGAGATGGGACGCTCGCGCACCTCGTGGCGCAATGAACGCTGAGCAGGCTGATGCGTGTAGAACCCCAGTTGGGGAAAACACGAATAAAATTACAGCTTCAATGTTGGAGACTACATACTGCGTAAACAACGAGATCCCGAACCAGGTGCATATCGGCTCGATGGCACTCCCATCCCAACAACATGGAAGGGAGCTCAATTACACAGTTTGCATGTAGATCAATTCCAAATTTGTAAAGGCCCAGAGCCACTTCTAATGGAAATGATTCTCCTTAGAACATCGACGCTGATGATTTTACATTTATACTTATGAACTTTCCACACGGATATGCCGGTCTTCACCGCATACATGTGTGAAAGCCGTTGCGTGGGGAAGGCGGCAAAACCCACATAAACCCAAAAAACGGCAAACCTTCACGCAGGTCAGTTAAAGGTAAAGTTCAGTCATCCCACTAAATGAAAGTGCCGGTCCTAACCGCACGAATCATGATAGAGGACACTGAACACTAACCTATTAACAACCGCGCGTCGAACGGTTAATTTAAACACTGATGCCGGTTTTCACCGCATAATTACGTGGAAAGTCGTTGCGTGGGGAATGCTGCAAAACCCGCATAAACCCACAAAATGGCAAACCTTCACGCAGGTCAGTTAAAGGTAAAGTTCAGTCATCCCACTAAATGAAAGTGCCGGTCCTAACTGCACGAATCATGATAGAGGAAACTGAACACTAACCTATTAACAACCGCGCGTCGAACGGTTAATTTAAACACTGATGCCGGTTTTCACCGCATAATTACGTGGAAAGTCGTTGCGTGGGGAAGGCGGCAAAACCCGCATAAACCCAAAAAACGGCAAACCTTCACGCAGGTCAGTCATAGGTAAACTTTGGTCATCCAACTAAATGAAAGTGCCGGTCCTAACCGCACAAATCATGAGAGGAAACCGAACCTATTGACAACGTCGCGTCGAACGGTTAACTTATTCAAAATACTTTAGAAAATTTCTAACAGGATGAGGAAAACCTCCACTCATGTTAGATGTAGGTAAAGTTTAGCCATCCTACTAAGTGCAAGTGACGGTCCTACCCGCACAATCACGAAAGAGGAAGCAAAACTTCAACCTATTATCTACCACGTTCAAAGGTTAACTTATTCTTAACACTTAGAAGATTTCTAAAAAGATGAGGAAAACCTCCACGCAGGTTAGATGTAGGTAAAGTTTAGCCATCCTACTAAGTGCAAGTGACGGTACTACCCGCACAATCACGAAAGAGGAAGCAAAACTTCAACCTATTATCTACCACGTTCAAAGGTTAACTTATTCTAAACACTTGGAAAATTGCTAATTTAAACTAAAGTATGCATGAGCAAGTCATATAACGTTTATAAAGCAAGTCATCCAGTGAAAATAGCGGTCTTACCTGCACAAAGATTTATATTTCATAATATTCATTACAAGAATGGCCGGGTAACTACCCGCCTACAAGAATATAAATCTATACAAGCTACCTATCCTAACAGTGGGAAGGGATCTTCAGGATCAAGCTTCAGGGCCACTTCCACTTGGACCAGCACCATCAGTAGAGCGTGGCGGTTCAAGGAAAGCTTTAAGGATAGCTAGCCCATCATCAGTAGCAGCAACTTCGTTCACCTTCTCCACCACCGGATGCGGGAAGGCGGCATACTGATTCACTGCTTGGTCATAAACAGCTTCAGTATCCACATCATACAAAGGGAAGTTGGAAGGCGGGATGCCTTTCTCAACGAACCCTAGACCAAGCAGGAAGCCGGCCTTTTCCCCATCCTCATGAGAAGCGTTGAGGGCTGTGCTCATGGCATCGTCGTATGATGTGTCCGTGAAGACTCGATGCACAACCTACAAAAAAAAAATATACTAGTATCAAAACCTTTTCTATTTACAAAGAAAAGCGTGAAGACATTATGAAGCTAAGCTTACCTGAGACAACGCTTCTCGAAGAAGCCATTCCTTGGTAACCAGAGCTTCCTGGAGGGCAGCTTGAGCTTGATTACGGGCGCGTTCGGCTTCACTTTTGTTAAGGTTGGCAAGCAACACTTCTTTAGCCGCAGCCTCTTCAACGCCCTTTAGCTTCCGCTCAGTATGGTCATGCACCCCCCTCTGGTCCAAGATCTCTTGGAGCTTCTTGGCGTCTTCCATCGCCAAGGCATCATGAGCCTGTTGGAGCGCCTCTAATTTGGCTTTAAGTTCCTCATTCTCGAGGCGTAAAGGCTCAGCAACAGCTTCAGCCTTGGTGGCCCTCTCGGTTGCGTTCCGTGCAGTTTCCTTAGCCAGCCGAAGCTGTTCGTTAACAGCTTGGGCAGCCTTGGAACGGGCCTCGAGACGGGCCTGAACTTCAACCTCGAGGGCCTTGAAGGCCTTCTCCTTTTCCGCAGCCACTGCGGTAAGCCTTACGTTCTCCTCCCAGACAGCCCGCGCCTGAGCTACTTCTTGAATACGAGCTGCTTTTAACTTGTCGTTTTCACGACAAAGCAGCTCGACGCGCGGCTGCATCCGGGCCAGGAGAATCCGAAGCTCATTGGTTAGCCTACCCTCCTGTTAGCTAGCCGAACTAGTTTTAGTCCGTTTCGCCCTTACTTCCGCATCAAAGTCCAGCGCCACCAGCTCAACCCACTTGGAACACATTTTCAACCTCTCCCACAACAATAAATCGTCCCACGTCTTCACCATCCCATACCTCGGCAAACACTCCTGCTTCCACTCTTCGACCGTGAAATTGTAAACCGCCAAATCATCACTGCCACTTGGTCTCATACGACCGCTGTTCCTGTTGAAAAGATTAGTAAACAAGCCGACAAATTTTCTAATTTCGGACCACCGACCCGAAATCATATCAGCGTTCCGCTCTCTACTCCCAACGAGCATGTAGAACGTCTCCCTAACCTTTGTCCAAAAAATCTTGCTCTTTTGGTAGTCGGCTGCAAAATGAATAAATAAATTAGATTTCCATTTAACTTTTATATTTAACTTTTTTATTAAAAATCATTTTTAAAAACGTTAAAACAATTACCGCAACGCCGATCCTCAGAAATGACTATCCAAGCCCGACACAAGGCTTCCTTCTCATCTGATGACCACGGAGTGGCTTTCCGTTTCGTCCTCGGAGTCGAAGCCGGTCCCGACCCGTCCGTTGCAAGTTGTTTTTTCCGGTGGACGCGTCTTTTTGGTTCCGTAGCTTCACCGTGTGATTCTTGTGTCTCCGGAACAACAAAATTAGGAGACGGTTGTGTATTGGATGGTTGAAAGCCGGATGATTCTTGCGGCTCCGAATAAAACATCGGTTGGTGTGGTGACGACCATAAATCGTCGTCAATATAATCTGAATCAAGGTTTGGGTACCAATTTCCAGCCATTTTTTTTTTAAAGTTGAGAAGATGAATTGATTTTGGGTGAAGGTTTGAAGTTGTGGTATAAAAATGGGTGAAATAGGGTATTATATAGGAAAAAAATTTTTTTTTTAATTTAATAAGAGCCCAACGGCTCTTTTTCTAAAATTCAACAAGCTCCTCTCTCTCTTCTCCCGCTAACAGGCTCACGCCTACATGGATTTTCGCGTTAGCGCCCCGGTGGTGTGGTGTTAGCGCCTGGGGGCGCGAGCGGAGGGGCTCTAACGCCCCCGTTGAAGCCCCACACCCCTCAGCCTAAGTAATGAAGATATCCCTATAAAGTAAATCACATTAACACGTGAAGATTTCGACAAAGTTCTTGAGGTTGTGGTCCTTGCACCTGTTGGGGTTAATATCTCGAGGACATGAACATCAAAACCAAACATAATTGGCCGGACGATGAACATTTAAGAATATTTAAAATACCATTCTTTTGGAAAAGTAATTTATTTTATTCTTGAAAATAAATAAAATGTGGGAACTCGTGTCTTACACTAACACCTAGTCACTTGGGTGTTTGTAACTTGTTACGATCTGTGTAGAACGGAATCACATATATAATAATGTAGACACATGCTTTATGATAAAAAAGACTTATTATTTTGTCAAACACTCAAGTTATACATCATACGTCTTTTACAAGGTGCTCTCTGTATGAATGTGTATGAATATGAAAAAGCCGATTCGAAAAGCTTGAACTGAAATAAAAATTAACAGTTTGGTTTTATGTTTTTGTAAAAACCGAACTTACTGTCGGTTTTGGTTTTGCACGTAATAAAACACAGAAAAACCAAACTAAACGGAATATATAGATTTTTAATTTTTTTTATTTACTATTTTAAGTAATATTTAAAAATTTACTAAACATGAAACTTAAATATTTTAGCTTGAATTTATAATAATCGATTAGTAGTTAGACCATGTGTAGTTGACGGAGCCCCTATGGAGACGTTTTGTGTCATGTGGCATCATCTCATCATAAGGCTTTTTGGTTAACATGGATGTCGTCGATGAAGCCTCTTCAAATCTTTTACCTCATTATTATTTTATATTTATAAAATAAAAACAAATAAAGCAACCATCACCTTCTGCCTCGTCTCCTCCACTGATGCTTTGTAGGAAGCGCTACCCCCCCCCCCCCCAAAGCACCCGGGGGCGGTGTTCCCGGCGCTTTTGGGTGTGAAAAGCGCTCGACTACGTATGGTCTCAATAAACAAAATGATTTATCATTTAGGCCCTGATTCCTTCTTCTGGGCTAATTTTTATTTTTGCCCAACCATTTCAAACTCAAATGGCAAAAACGTAAAACAACGAAACTAAATCCATACCAAAACCGTTTCAAAAATTCAAAAACCAATGTTTCGTTTTTTATTCACTTTTAGTCCAAAACCGACTCAAACTGAACCCCACACACCCCTAGTTATGTCCCCTTTGTTTATGTTATAAAAACATAAACAAACAAAACATTCTAGTTATATTGCAATGTAACCATCAATTATTAAGTTTTCCTTATTTAACTTTGGGAACGGATATGTTGCAAAGTAAGAAAAAGGTAAATGGGGCAATGGGTCCCTATATATTCCCAATGCATAAAAGGTTAAATGTAATGAGTTCAAAGAAAAATATCTAATGAAAAAAGTGAAAAGTTCACTCATGGAGATTAACTGTATAGTGGGAAAAAGAAAGTCATCGACAACTTTAATGCTCATCTATCACCACTTGAAACTTTATACCTCAATTTCAACAACAATGGCAAGAAAGCTTATGTCATAATCATAACTCTCACCAAAAAGTTCAATCACAATTAAGTTGTAGACCATACCAGACCCATACCGAAGTGTGATGGTGACTCAATTGGTGAAAATTGGTCGTGTAGGGACTCGCGACGTAATTTTCGCCCGATTGATCACTGAAGTCAATACCAAGCTAACTTACGAGATCTGATAAATTACGATGTATGCAACGCTCGTGAACTTTAAGAAGCTATTGGATTTTGTTATAGCAAGATTCACTTAGGGGCAATGTTGTAAAAATCGCTAGTCGGTAGTCGGGCGGTGGGGTGAGAACTAGCGAGTAATCAGGATAAACCGTGATTAATCGGATCGGACTTTAATGTGTATTTTTCAGTTTTGTATATACACGCACACATTTCTAAATGTAATTTTCAGTTTTATACATGCACAAACATATTTTGGCGGAAATTTGCTGGAATCTCACTGAAAACCGCTGGTTTTTGTCGGAATCTCGCCAGAAACCGATGATTTTGGTCGGAATATCACAAAAAACCGCCTATTTTGGCCGGATTTGACCGTTGACCGATAATTATCCGACTAGCCCAAAATTAGCCAGTGAAGTGGGGACTAGCGATTAATCGGTGATTAATCGGCACATAGTCGGGATTTTTGCAACACTGCTTAGGGGCATCTAGCTTCAGGCCAACTGATTGAATTTTGTATCGTAAGATAACAACATGCATTTGGTCAATGGTATCTTGGCGTGTTGAATGTGCTCCCTCTTTTGGAGGTCGGGAATTTGAGTCCCACTGTGGATTGTAGATGGATTGTAGAGTAGCTTTAGGAGTAAATTAGATGTGTGTAGTGGCGGATGTAGCAAACAAGCAGTCCTCAACTTTCTAGTTTCTACCTCTAAATTTTTCTTCTAAATCCGTCACTAGGTGTCTGTGTGACTTGTCGTTGAAAATATAAATGTTTAATTTTAATATGAATTGACCAAACATCTAGAAATGGTTACTAAAGTGTCATTTTCATTTAGCATAGTAAAGAACCTAAACCACAATGTCATGGAAAGATGAGGTTTGTAAATGAAGCAACATATATACTTTATTTCTTTTTCAATTTTCTTTTCTTTTGAGTAATAATTAACATTTAACAAAGAAGATGGTTGCTTTATCATCATCAATCCTTGAAGAATAAACTTTATGACAAACTCACCGGGGTTTTCTCCGAGACTTGAACGGAATATTTGTCGGCGGCGACGGAGAAAACTCGAACGGCAAATGAGGCGGGTCCGCCTCTCCGGACAACATACCAACAACCTCTCGCATTGTAGGACGTTTAACCGGAGATCGCTGCAGACATAATAGCGCAGTTGTGATACAAACCATTGCTTGTTCTTGATCCAATGAATGAATATTAGGATCAACCAAATCTAAAAGCTTTCCGTTGCGCGCAAGCTGCCTAGCCCATGAAATAAGATTAGCCCTTTCGAATTCGGACATAGGAGAAGCGGTTACTTGAAGAGGCCTACGACCCGAAACCAAAACCAGTAGCAAAACCCCGTAGCTGTAAACGTCACTCTTCTCGGATAGCTGCCCGCCATCACATTTCTCCGGGGCGATATAACAAACAGTTCCTCGCATACTTGGAGTGCTACTAATACCACCGCTTTTAGGGACCTCGCCACTCGGGCATTCTTGGCTGTTTCTTCTTCGGTGTCGAAACTCGCCGCTTAACCCGTCTAACCACCAATCTATACTTGATTTACTACTGTTTTTACTCTTCTTCTGTGGAACAAACTCTTCATCCCTTTGCCACCACATCTCTCCGGTGTGACTCCCTCGTCGTTTCTTCTTCTTCTTTTTCGATAACTCGTCACAAAACTCCTCCTTCCACCACTCCCTCGGCTTCCGATTCTTCTTCTCCGTCTCCGACTTCTTCTTTTGCTTCTTCTCCAATGCGCTCGTGCATTCCACCTCCGACGAGAATGAATCCGTGGCGGTCAGCCAATCTTTCTTCGGCCTCTCTTTCTTTATCTCGCTTCCGATCCACTCCATTACATAATCCTTCATTCTCCCTGACTCGCCACCGCAACTGTCCTGCTTCCACCACCAATCCCTCCCCGAACCACCTCCTCCACCACCGCCGCCCTTCTTTTTCCCCAAAAATCTCCGGTTACTACTGTCAACACTAATCTGATCCGAAACACTCGTCCTCTCCAAATACTCCGAAGGCGAAACCTCCAAATCCACCACCACAACACTACAACTCTCCGGTGATAGATCCACATTCACTACAACATCTCCTGTTACCACACTCTCAGTCTCCTCTTCGGTATTGTTCGCCTTATTAATATTAACATTATTATTATCATCAGCTGTTTCATTTTCTAGATCTCCTTCTTCTTCTTCTTCTTCTTCTTCACCGCATTCGATAAACGATTCAATAACATTAACCTCATTCTCATCCACACCTAAAACTCTCGCCAAACCGAAATCCGCAACTTTCGCATTGAAATCACGGTCTAACAACACATTAGAAGGCTTAATATCACAATGCACAATAGGCTGATCACACGAACAGTGCAGAAACTCAATACCTCTAGCTACATCTAACAATATCCTAAACCTAATTTTCCAATCCATAAGCTCAGGACACTTACGATACAACAACGCGTCTTGTAAGCTTCCGTTCTGCATATACTCATACACTATCAGCATCTTCTTCCTCCGCCGCCGGCTCTGATCGGAACAGAATCCGAGCACGGAGATCACGTGACGCGCGTGCGCTCCACGCGCGGTGTTCACGCGCGTGGATAGCGATAACTCGTTGTGAAACTCACGCTCGCCTTGTAACGAACCGGAACCGTTCATGAGCTTCACGGCAATCTCTTTATTACCGGAACCGGATGGAAGCACGCCTTTGTAAACGGAGCCGAATCCGCCTTGACCGAGACGGTTAGCTGCGGCGAATGATGACGTGGCACGACGGAGAGTTTTGTACGGAAACTGTTGTAACGGTTTTTTCGGTTGCGGAGGTGGAGACTTCAGATCCGCTGGAGCTGTGCGTTTACGTGAGATTTTTCTGTAGGCGATTGCGAGAGATGTGAAGAGGACGAGGAGTAGTGCTCCGGCGAGTGTTGAGTGTAAGACGGTTGAGCCGTGGTGGTGGTGGTGGTTGTACGGTGGTGCAGGCAGTGGTAGTTCCGCCGGAAAGTCCGGTAAGGTCGGTGGAAGTGTAGACATTTAGGAAGTATGTGTTTGTCTCTCTAATTTTCCGGTGAACCAGTGTGAGTGAGTGAGTGAGGATTTAAGTTGACAAAAGGGTGATGGTGTAAATACATGTGGGTGTGGAGTTGACTATGGATAGTCAAAAGGTCATATGCCGTAGTTTGTTTTGTTTTCGGTCATATGGTCATGGTCATAGCTATAGATATAGCTAGAAGTGCAAATGAGCCGAGTTTAAGTTTGACTAGGATCGAGTTCGGCTCTTTTAATTTACACAGAGCTCGACTTGTTTCGACCTTTATATTCAAAGCTCAAACTTGACTCGTTTACTGTTTATCAATTATGTTTATATAATTGTAATTATTTATATATATGTTTTTCTATTATAATTTTATGTATAAAAAATTATATATTATTTAATTATTTTTTTATAACATTATATATATTAATTAATAATTATTAAATATGTATTTTAAAAAATTACATAAATGACAGACTCGTTTAGGCTCGAGCTCGATAAGTGAAGCTTGAGCCCGGGCTCGATTATTAAACGAGCTTACTTTTAAGCTTGGGCTCGGGCTTGGGCTTGATTAAGCTCGGCTCGATCGAGATTTTTAATGAGCCGATCTCGAGTGGCTAGCAAGCAGCTCGGCTAGTTTGCACCCCTAGTCATACCCATATAATGATAATTGAATCGTGTTATTAAACAGTTGTGGATTTAAAAAAAGTTTTATATGGGTTGAAATTTTTTAATTCGCCAGACTATCGCTACATATGTTTTTGATTCAGTCTGGTCGTTTTGGTTGGGTCAGGTCCAAGGTCGCCTATGAGGCAGGTCTGGTGGTCAACCGACCTCAGCCCAACACCCAATAGCCCCGAATATTTATTTTAAAAAGTTATATATGTGTTTTAGAAAAAAAATATGTATTCTTAGTGTTCAAACACAATTATTCAACTAATTTTAGGCCCAAGTTTTTTATCGCCTTCACCCCAAAAAATTTTCACAATCTCGAATACGACCCTGATAGGATCAAATATATAGTAAGAGGATGGCAACCTCTCAGCCCATAGGGTAGATTCGTCACTGTTGTTAAAAGAGAAACAAGTTAATAGGTTAGTTACGTAGCAAAACTGCATCAAACTTGGTTGTGCAGAGCTCGAAGCGTATGCTACGTCGGGTATGGAGTACCTTAGCGTACACTGCCAGCCGGTTTGATACTTCGCTGATACACTACCCCATACGCCTATTAGCATATGGTGCCCTGCTACACGCTATAGCGTACGTCAGGATTAATTTAGAGATTTCATAATTACACTAACATTCGTTTGACCTATTGGGTGTGAACATTTTAGTTGAATGTTCGGCTGTGGTCTTTTAAGGTTAGAAGTCTTGGATTGACATAAATGGTGAAGGCTTGGGCACTCATTTTGTGAAGACATTTATAGTAACTATAATCCCTTTTATTTATTCCCTCTCATCATGCTAAACAAGATACCTAACCCTAATGTTTTGTATAGTTTAAAATTTAAAGTCATCCATAAAAACTTTTAAAGCCCATTAGATGTTCTAATGGGTTAACTTTTGTTAAAATCTCATTAGAAATAGCTCATTAGCAACCCTTGTATTATTATGGGACCTATTTTGGCATAATTACGCAATTAATATCATTTAAATAAATTTGGGTTTAGATCAATTGAACCATAAGTAACTTGGGCGATTTTTGTCTAAACCTGTCGGTTCTTGGTTTGGTATCAATGGTTTGTCGGTTTAATAGCTTGATCTTGTTTGGAACTTGAAACCAATCGCGTAAACTAAATTATACAGTTAACTTCCATTACTTAAATTAAATAATTTTAACAGTTTATAATTTTATATACCATTTTGGTTATTAGATATACTCATTTTGGTTTTAAAAACAATATCCATATAGGAAGCACTTGTAATATTTTTTACCACTTTTAAGTTTCCATTACTTAATGAGTGTAGAACAAATATAGGCCCATAATTTCCATTTTAAATAATGGTTTTCGATCACCATTTATAAAGAATTCTTAAAATATTCATCACTAAAAAAGTGGGAGACTTTTGAACGTTCGAGATGACTAGTTTGTAAAGTCAATAAAAACGAACACGTATTCATAAAGTTGACGTGGGGACTGGTTCGTGGGGACTGGTTCATAAAGTTGACGTGTTCATAAAGTTGAACGCCAACAAAGCAGTCGGCTCGACGACTGCATTCATATTTATGCTGTGCCAACTAGATCGTGAACATGCCAACTAGATCGTGAAAATGCCGACTAGATCGCATTATTAAAACTCGGGCCGACTAGTAAATTATGTGGGACGAGTAGATCATGAACATGAAGATTTCAAAAAACGTTATAAAAAATAGGGCCGACTAGATCGTGAAAATACGAAGTAATTAATAAACTTGTGAAACATTTTCATAATATGTGTTATTATGATTCATATGAAACCTTTTCATAATTTGTTATTTTAATTATTTTGTGTATTTACCTCTCATTCCTGATTAATAAACTTATGTTCATAATTATATTCATCGATACGAGATCCTCACAATTTTAACAACCATTTTACCAATCTTCCGAAAACTTAATTCTCATTTACGAAATATCTAGCCACCTCCACTATACAAACATCCATACTAGCACTACACAGTGCATGACTATTTGTATCCAATACAAATACCACTTGTAGAAAGAAAAAAGGGAGATTCGGTTGCGTCCATAGTTGTTAAAGACAATATGGACTATTAAGAAGGCTAAAATGAACATTTAATATAAACAGAAAGTTGTAGAAGATGTTAGTACTTACTACTAAACTCAGCCAATATCTTCACAAAAATGAGAGAGAGGGGGGGGGGGGTGGTTGGATGTAACATCTCGGATTTTTCGAAATTGTATTCGTTGCGTATAACCCGACCCAGAAATATTTTGGATCACTATTATTAATCAAAAACCAAATAATTATGAATATTTAAATTTCTAATAATTCACTTGAAGCTCTTGTACATTAAATAGTGTTTAAATCTTATTTATATTATCAAAAGTTCATAAAAATGTTCAAAGACCAAAATACAGGGACTAAATGTGACAACGTGTGAAACTTATCCCCCATACCCTCCAGAGCGCCGCGCGACGGCTAGCCTACCTGCTGGCCGCGCAGCGCGGTGGCCCCACTGCACCCAATCTTGGTCCGTCTTCGTTTGTTAACTCGTTTAAGGTATAAAATCGTTTATTTTAGGCATGTTAGAGAGAATTAAGGACCAAGTAATCATAATATAACTAAAATACAACTCTTAATTCGTTTTCCCTTGTCCAATATCAGATCTTTATGAATCTTTTGGTGATTCTTTCCTTAAAACGTATTTACTTGCTTAAACCGGCCAAAAAGCCTATAATTAGTTTGTTTTATGTTTTTCTATATAAACAACCATTAAACATCTGCTGTAAATATTAATCAAACCCTAAAGAACATCCTCCAGCCGTCACCTACCTCTGCTCATTCTCAAACCCTTCGGTTTTTGCATATTCGTTAAAGACACAAGCCTTGACGATTGACTTTGCTTGCTTTAGGACCTTTGACTCATCATTTCTCCTTGTTCTTTCACTTTCTGAGTAAGTTGTAAACTGTAAAATCGTTCATACATATTCCCTAGTCAATAACCTTCAATCAATTTCGGTGATTGAAGGGTGTTGACTGGTCAATTGCTTCAAAACCCGATAAAGGGTAAAACAGTCAACAACTTTGACTTCTAGTTTCCTCATACTTCTGGTCGGATTCAATGTTTGGTCCATAATAATTTTCTTTTCGTAATTAAATTTTAAGGGTCTGACCAAAACCCGACTCCCGACTCAAAGTTCGGATTCTAGTCAGACTCAACTCGTTTAAACATTAAAATCAACATAACTAGAGTTCTACTCATCCGTTTGGATTGATTCCAGCGGCATTAAGTTCGTTTTTATTTATAGTTTCATATCACAAAGTTTCAGATTCTTATCATTAATCTCGTTGGACGCGTATTGGACGACTCGCTTAAATCATTAGTTCGTTTGTCGAATTTATTAATCACTTACCTTCCGTCTAAGGTGAGTTTTATCATTCCCCTATTTTATTCAATTTTCACAAACGTTTTGGGGACATATGCGTATATCATACTATACATACATATCTATATATACATACATATCAAAATAGCAAACGTGTAATTGTGTGTGATTAATCAAATCTATTTGCTATGTGCTTACTTGTTATGTGCTTATGTGTTATTGTATTGATTCGCTTGACATATTCCCTTGGAGAGGGTTCTCATTCTCATTGACCATCGCCCGATTCGCTTGGCAACGGTCTTATTCTCATTATTTGCTCATAGTTGATTTACCGGCGCCCGATTCGCTTAGCAATGGTTTAATCGACAACTTACTTGCTTATGGTTTGATTTCATTACCGCACTTATTACGTTTTGCTTATTTATCATATTAACATTATTTTGGTGTCAAAACTTGGTGGTAAACTCACTCAACATATTTGTTGACAAAAACTCCATTTCCTACGCATATGTAGGTTGCCTGAAGATTGAAGTTGGAAACGTAGACAAGACCTTTGGATATAATCAATATAATCGTTATATGAACTCATATTTGTGTATTTGAATTGTTTTGTATATTTGGATAATGTGTGTAATATTTGTAAATAATTAATTAGATATTGTCATTTATATTTATGATAGTATCTTCGAGCTGTGAGCAATCGGATCACGCCCCGGCATTTCCGCCTTAGGTTGGGGTGTGATAGTAGAGTAACGAAGAGATTCGATGCCAAAATGGAAAAATGTTTCCATTGAAAAACAAAGCGTGAAACGAATGAAATGGAAATTGTAAATTGTATATCGAATAGCAAAATGAAACCTTTAACGCCTACATTACACAATAACACTGTGCCATGAAGATCGTATATCAAAGAAAAAAATATTTTTATAGTATCTATTATCAAGACAAAGTTACCTTTTTGTCAGAGTACAATGGACTTTGAGGCCAAAGCGAAAATTCATTACCACTAATTCACATTTCTAAGGCCATGTGTTAAGAGTTGCTAAGCCCCCATCACCTCAACAATTGAGGCTAAACACCGCCACTTAAGTGCTCGAAAGGAGCAATCGTGACTTGTGAGGCCGGTAGCAGACACGAAAAAGTTGGTAATTTATTTTTTAATTATATATTATTTCACCCTATCATAACACATGTTTTTAAATATGAAATGTGAAACGTCCAATGCCCATCTCACATATCCCATAATATAGAGGTGGGCAAATAAACCGGTTAACCGAACCGACCGAAAATCAAGCCGGAACTAAACCAGTTTGAAACCGATTATGTAGAAACCGGTTTGGAATCGATTATGTAGAAACCGGTTTGGAACCGATTGAAACCGTAGGTTCAGAACCGGTTTGCTACTTTCTCCATCAAAATTGGTTCCAAACCGGTTAACCGAACCGAAACTGGCTAAAACTGGTCAAAACCCGAATCGAAACCGATCGTAACATGGTAAGAAACCGGTTTCAACTCGAACCGAAACCTGCAATGAACCGATTTTGACTTTTGTTGACCAAACCGAAAACTGGTTTTGAGTTTTAAACCGGTTTATACACCTCTACCATAATATATAGCCTAAACATGATTAAAAATATCAAAACCAAATTTTAACACTATTAATTAATTTACACATCATCCATCCCATCCAAATCCGTCACTAAACTTGGTTGGATTTCTATTTCTAAATCCGCTAATTCCATCCGATTCAGTTACTTTCGGTCCGTCCCGTATCTATATCTACAGTGTAAACAAACAAATAAACAGACGTATCACACTTGAAATTAAAGCCAAAGTAAACCCCCAAATCACACCAAATTAGGGTTTCCATTCCATCAAACTTCATACATCAATCGCCATGGGCCAACAGTCGTTGATCTACAGCTTTGTCTCCAGAGGCACCGTGGTTCTCGCCGAGTTCACCGACTTCACCGGCAATTTCACCTCTATTGCCTCCCAATGCCTCCACAAGCTTCCGACCACCAACAATAAGTTTACTTACAACTGCGATGGCCATACCTTTAATTACCTCGTTGAAGATGGCTTCAGTAAGCTTTATTTCTCATTCTAGGGTTTTATTTTTAATTTTTATTTATATGATTAATGGTTTATAAATAGGAAGCTTATGAAACTTAGACAGAATTAGAGAACTCATATACTATATACTCATCCTATATATATATATGTATATATTGGATATATGTAAGGCTGTAAAAGAACCGAACCGAACAAGGACTTGTTCGTGTTTGTTCGATAAGGTTTTATTGGATAAGAGAATGGTTTCCGAACGACTAATTGAATGGAATTTTTTGTTCGTGTTTGTCTGATAAGGAAATGAGGTTGTTTGTGAACGGTTTACGTACATAACAAATGGACGTAAAATCACATACGATGCTTTATTTGATTTGGCTAGATGAGAATGGTTGGTGTCGAATGGTTAGCTGCGGTTACCAAGTTTGTGTTGGTGTTTATTTAACATTCATAAACATATGTGAATTTATATATTAATTAATTAATTAATCACATGATACTTATATATACGTATAATTGTATTATAGTTAATAATTTTGCTTAAATTTACATGATAAGATTAGAGAAGTCGTTAAAATGTCTTAAAAACCTTTGATGAACAAACATAAACAAACAAACATTAATGAACATAAACGGACGTAAACGAACACATTATCGAATGTTCATGAACACAATTACGAACATGGCGTTTGCTCGTGCTTGTTCATGTTTGCTCATTTATCAAATGAGCAAACATAGCCGAATAGTTCGCCGAACGTTTGGTTCGTTTACAGCCCTACTGGAAACAGATATTTAAGTTGTATGCATCTTTATGAAGGAGAAAATGCTAAGAGTTAATAATAATAACATAACATAACGACAAATGTTTACACCCTGCTGGCGGTGCACCCATATAAAGTATGTATGTGTGAACACTCGGGTGGGTAAAAGTGAAACTGCATTAATTTTGACGTTATTTTACTAATCTTGTGAAAATAACGTTAAAAGTGGCGGAAGTTTAATCAGGCATCATGTGGTGGCGTTGATAGCCGAAAGACAAGGCTACACGCACCAATCGGCTGGTGTCCTGGTGGTTGAGTGTTATGTGCCTTATGTCCAAGGCTTGATGCAAAACTACTATCGAGCCGGGGGTCTCACCGGAAGCAGCCTCTCTATTCTTACGGAGTAGAGGTAAGGCTGTCTACATCTTACCCTCCTCAGACCCTGCCGTAGCTTTGCTATTGGTGTGATTTACTAAGTACGATGATGATGATGATGATGATGAACGACAAATGTTATAGATGTTAATGAATATTGAATTTCGTGTTTAATTGTTTGCTTTTGAATCATGAAGCTTTCTGTGTTGTGGCTGCTGAATCTGCTGGCAGACAAGTTCCAATGGCTTTTCTTGAACGAATCAAGGATGACTTTAACAAAAAATATGGTGGTGGGAAAGCTGCTACAGCTATTGCCAATAGTCTGAACAAAGAATTTGGGTAATCTGATTCTTTGTTTAGTTACAATATTCGTATAATCTTTCCTGATTAATTACATATTTAAGGTTAAGCTTATTATTACCAGACCTAAGCTGAAGGAGCAGATGCAGTATTTTGTTGATCATCCTGAAGAAATTAGCAAGCTTTCAAAGGTCAAGGCTCAGGTCTCAGAAGTCAAAGGTGTGATGATGGAGAACATCGAAAAGGTAATCCTTTTTGCATGTGTAGGTTAAATTGTCACACACATGCGGTTATGTACACTCGCACACCCCTTTCAGTAATTAATGGGACATGAAAGATTCCAAGTACACATGTTGGCTTTATTCTGATATTATAGTTGTTTGAATATATAGGTTTTAGACCGTGGCGAGAAGATAGAGCTTCTTGTGGATAAAACTGAAAACCTTCGTTCTCAGGTAAGTGAATTCACGTTCTTATCGGGATAGTAGCTGTAAGTTAGTACAGAAGATTGACTTCAAACACTAAATGTAAAATTTTAAGAAGTCATTAAAGAGATCACAGTATGAATAAGCTACTTTTGACGTCTTTCTATCTGCTTTGAGCTTAGTTGGGCTTTTATAATCGTATAAGAAATCTTTGATTTGTCAGTCTACACTTCATTTTAATCTCTTCATATCAGTATGTGTATAGGTGTCTTTATATCATTCCTTGGGACTGTATAGTGTACTCATTTGCTTCGCTGGCTTCATATGTATCTACACAATTCAATCATGTTGCATTATAATTTATATACTACTTGATTACTCTCCTGTTCATTTTGTATTATTTAACTGGAAAAGTGTATGCATACTGACATATCATGTTAACGGCTGGTTTAATGTGTACTATTTTGCTTAATGCTTAGAACTAAATCTGATTGTATGTTCTTAGTTTTCTGGAGCTTAAGTCTTAACTCTTGTTACCAATATGTATAATATAGGTGTATAATGGAAAAGCAACTGTATTATGAAAAGTAAACTTCTCATAGGAATTTTACATCCTTCAAATCAAGTTTTGAAACGGTCAATAATTCTGGAAGCTCATTTCCATTCATGACTATAAATGTGATTGTAATGATGACTAGCAGCATCTACAAAAGCATTTACATTTATACTGTTTTCTCACTTAGTAACTAGTAAAATAATAGAAATTTATATGCTTCAGAGTTCAAACAAAATTTGTGCCATGCATTTTTGTGACACACTTACGTTTTTATACATAGAAATTGTGCTATAAAAACACCCTAACTTGGTAGAAGGTGTTCTTGAAAGACATGTGGTGACATGTCGAGATGTTTTTATGTGCATATGGTATACGTTGTGTTATTGTGTCACTTTAGCAGAAATTTGAATACTATGTTTTAAGGCTTGCATCACAAACGGATGATGCCTTTTCATTTGTATGGTGGAAGTTTATTTAATTCTGTATTTTCTCTTTTTTAGAAAGAAAGGTTAAATAGTTCCTTTCTAAAACCAGTGACATAATTTCTTTTTCGAGACGGCCATAAAATAAAAATTGAAACCTTTCCCTTTTTTACAGGGTCCCAATTCAAAGCAACTTTTTTTTTTTATATTTATCACTTATCATTGATAGCACACAAGATACCTTTATTTTGTTATAGTTGGGTGGTACTTTAGGTATTTGGTGACTTCTCAAAATATTTTTCTTGTGACCAAGTGAGTAAATTTTCAAACCAATATTTATAACTTACACATGAACCGTTTAAGATGAAGCCCCTTTTTACAGCTCTGATATAATTCCAAATGTGGAATTTGGAATTTACATTTGGATTTCATCTGTTATGTTTTCTTCATTGCTGCTTTTTTATTTTATGACCATGTTATAAGAAGCATGCGTCATTATTAGTGGTGGCATAGTGGACAGGTTACACAGATCGGGTAAAGATTAACCCAAAACACTGTCTAAGAGCTTTATTTTCTTATAAATAATCATATGTGAAAATATTACAAAGTTGTATATTTTTAGTAGTTCTTTGACTAAAACAAGCCTGGAAGTCTTATAAGATTAATAATAATACCCTTAGGGGGACATGCGTCCTGTTTCATGAGCTCTCTCTAAACGTAACTTATATTAAACGAATCCGTACATCAGTAAAACGATTTAAAATGCCACCTCAAATCTTTATATTTTACATCGTATAATGGATCTACCGTATGTTACAGGCACAAGATTTTAGGACACAAGGCACACAAATGAGAAGAAAAATGTGGCTGCAGAATATGAAGATAAAACTTATAGTTCTTGGAATCATCATTGCCTTGATTCTCATCATTGTTCTCTCGGTCTGTGGTGGCTTCAACTGTGGCAAGTGAAGTACATACACATAATCTCTCATTTCCTTGTTTATTTGTTTCCCATGTTTTTACTATCTGCTATCAAAAAGCCTATGTTGTGTGAATGTTTGCTATTTTGTACCTCTAGACCATGGTCACTGGTCGGTAACTTTGTAGTAGAATCATTTTCGGGGGAGGGTATGTTAAACGGGGCTTATCGACATGGACAAGATTGTTTCGGCTTTTTCTTAAATTACAAAGTTGCTCCATATCCTGTCACTTTTTATTCTATTGCATCTGAAAACATTATTGGAAAACAACATTTTAGAATGATGATTATGTTTTGAGAATGTTGGTTTTGTCTTTGGCTCAATTTGTTATTTTGTTGTATACGTGGAAGGTCATTTAAAAGTCGTACTGAAGTGGGTCTATTGGCATTGATGTTTCGAGGCTATGTGGTTTTGAGCTTTCATGTCCACTAACACATCAAGTGGATAAAGATAACAGAACGAAATTAACCGTTGATATGAATGGAAATAACCTTAAAGCAGGACCACAGTGGCTATGAATCCTTCGTACTATCAGTGTAAAATGAATGAGTTGTATGTATCCTTGGATGGCGAGTATAAACTAAAATCGGACAGGACATTGAATCCTTGATCAGTTTATTAACTTAAGGTTTGAATCATGTTTCTGCGGTATTATAATGGTCATTTAGTCTGGCTCATGATTTGAAAACGATACACTAAACAGAAAGCGTTACCCCATTTGTGAAACGGATATGACTAGCCGACATCGTAAAAAACCTATCGTCCATTGAATTGCCGATAACCTCATTCGTAAAAACCATGCGATAGTACACATAATTGATGGCCTAACTACTGATGCTAACTCTCTCTTTTCTTTTTTCTTTGTTTTATTTTCAAACGAGTAATTTTGATGATTCAAGAATGCTATTACTTGAATTTGAAGTTCGCAGTTACTTCGATTGGAAGTATCGTAGCAATGGAATAATTAAGTCATACATGTAAAATGAAATTGAAAACAATACATCAACAAAACTGGAACTATTAACATAACAGCCACAGTTCACTCTAAATACGCCTAACACTTTATACGACCAATTAACCCAACCTGATTACAACTTCAAACCCACATCAATCTTCCCATGATAAAGACAAAATTCCCAACCTATCTTTTTTTACCAAAGATAAGATGGTGCTTTAATATCCCCCAACCATGCTCGCCACCGATGTTGTCTTGCCATTAGACACCATGTCGTTTCTCACATTCCATAAGCACCAAAATGAGACAAATTGCATGAAAAAGCTTCGCTTTTCTCCCCGGCAACTTGGTGAATTTATGAAGGTCCAATAAGCCTCTTTAAGACCAAAAACAAATATAGTTCTTGAAGATAGTAAGAATGATATATGTGAATGCTGTTTAAATATCTAAAAGCTTTGTTACTTATGTCATATCAAATAAAAACACACCAACAAAAATAACCGTTATTTCAACTGTCGTGTAAGTTGTTTGGTAACCAACTAAAATATTATAATCAATAATAATAATAGTACCAAAAAGTTGTTAAAAGTGGCCATTGGAGAGACCTTCCTAGCCCACATGCCAATGGACCCATAAAAATCCCCAAGAGAGAATATTCACCAATCAGAAATCAGAATCCAAGATAACCCTAATCACTCGACGAATCAGCCACCTGATACGAGCCATATGACCATGTCACGGGTCCACAAAACCGGCCCCTCGAGCCTGTTTGATCACAAAACGTGACTTTTGGGGACCAACACAACAATCAACAATTGTAATGATCAATGTTGTGATATATATATCTGCAATGTCACATTGACATTATTTTACTATTTTAAGACCTTTTAGTACTTAACAAGTTACTATTTTAGTACTTTATAGAGTGACATTAAATTATTAAGTCCCTTTTCATTATAAAAAAAAAGTGATATGAACTTTAACGTTATTAAGTTGTGAAACTTTTCATTTGATTGCAGGAAAGAAAAGAGTTTATGTTGTCGGTGGTAAAATGGCAAGGGTGTGTGACAGCTGTGCAAGAAAGCGGGCTCGATGGTATTGCGCTATTGATGACGCTTTCCTTTGTCAAAGTTATGATAACTCTATACATGGGGCTGACCAGGCGGGTGGTCAGCATGAGAGGGTGCTTCTCCAGATAGCACCCTCTAAGCTGCTGGTTGGTTCAGGTGAACTTGTACCAACCTGGCACCATGGGTACACCCGTCGTGCGCGTACTCCACGACGGGCTAAGTGTTCTCTCAAGGTAGAAGGAAAGAACAAGGTGGTAAACTCTTCGGTTCGTGTAGTTCCCGAGATAGGTAGTTTAGATGCATCATTGCTTGATGATAGCCATGATGATGAAGAGCTAGAAAAATGTCTTGTGTATCGCGTTCCGGTCTTTAATCCTTTCGAAACTGAATTATGCAATGATTGTAATGAAATAGGTAGGAGCGTGGATGATATTCATCGGTTTGATCACCCGACAGATGATTTGGAGCTCTTGGAATTTGTTGATGATGTTGAAAGCTTATTAGGGAAGGAGTTTGATAATAATACATCATGTAGGATTGAAGATTTGGGGCTAACTAACAATTATAAAGAAGAAGATGATATTAAATATATAGGAACTTGTTTTGATGAAAATATAGTGAAGGTTGAAGATAAAGAAGTGGAAACAATTTCAGGCTTTGATTTTGATGCAACTAAGGAAACACTAGAATGGGACTTTGATTATGAATCTTCAATGATGATTAAAGAGGAGGAGAATACGACGATGGTGTTAAGCGATCAATGTAACGAAGGGAAGTCGAGAACATCAAGCATGCTTTTGAGGCTAAACTATGAAGATGTGATCAATACTTGGGATGACCAAGGTTCTCCTTGGACAAACGGAACCCGGCCAGAACTCAATTCTGATGATTACTGGCCGGATCTCATGGTTCTTTATCTATCTATACATCTGTCTGTCTGCCTGTCTATTTATAAATCCATTAGTCTCCGTTCTCTTATTTATTTATTTATTTATTTAAGAAATAATATTTTAGGTGACGCAATGGGCGTGGAGTAACAAACCTTCATACCGAGGCATAGGAGGACGTGACGAAGGAAGAGAAGCAAGGGTGTCAAGGTATAGAGAGAAAAGAAGATCACAATTATTTTCGAAGTAGATAAGGTATGAAGTGAGAAAACTAAATGCGGAGAAAAGGCCAAGAATGAAAGGGAGATTTGTGAAAAAGGAAACCTTTGAACTTCCATCTTCAACTTCTAGTTTCCCAACTTATGTTATGAAAAGCAACTAGTACTAAACTACTAATTAAATCCGTCGACAATAAGCTTTGCTCAGTAGTTTGTTGCCTGGTTTTTGACAACCAACCGCCCAAATTTACTTGTTTTCTTTGCAAGATTGGGAAGAGTTGGCTAGTCCTTAGATTTTTCTGGTCAAACTAATATGATGAAAATGTGATATTGGTTGTACTTTCATCTTATCTATGATGTGTATATATGATAATAATGATGCATGTATAGTTGCATTTTGAGTTGCACTTAAATGAAAATTTAAGCAAAATTGATGTGATAAATTAAATGATCAACAATGTCATTTGTTGCTTATATAAATCAACTCGAAACGAATGTTTAGTGCTGGAAGCCTTTCCATATCAATCTTGTGATATTGCATAGACCATGTAACCAGTGGCGAAGCTTGGATGAGTTCGTCGCCGGGGTGGGGGAGGGGGATTTTAAGTCGAAAATGGGTAAATTTGCACCACTGCGCAAAAAAACGAAGGGCCCCGGGGCCCAACTAAACTTCGCCCATGCATGTAACAACATTATGGGACATCCAATTTTTAATCGAATTTATTGAGGTGGCCAACCGCTAATAGTTAGTGAGTTAAGAACTCAAATCACATAGAAGTTGCGATGATCTTCTTCGACTTCCTCAAACTTGTAATCTTGTTCCTCCTTTTGAAAAAGGTCGATCATTTGATCAATAATCTCGTAAACACCCTCATTCTGTGTGGATAATATTGCTCTAGAGATTATATAATACGAATAATATACATTGTTTTGAATTGAGGGAAAGACTGCATTGACCAATTCTTCTATAGAGTTTTCTCTATTAGGTCATGCAATCAAGTATGCAGATAAACTTTACTTCTATCAACTCTTCAGTTCCATCACCGACTCTTAAAAGAAAATTGACAAACCACGGATCATTCAACATTCTCATATTTATGGTCAACCGAAACTTTTTAGTCAAATACCAAAGAGGCGAATTTCGTAAGCTAGAATCTACAATATGCGCTTGAGGGTTGCATTTGATAACTTACAACACGTGTCTGAAGTTATGTCTTATAACCATTATCTATCTTTTTACAAAATGGGTGACAAACGCCTACAATGTCTTGCAATGTTCGATCGACAACCACTATTGCATGCCAGCCATATGATTAGTTTGGCTAACCTAATTTCAGGGCCCACTTTGTTTTGTGATGTTGCACCTCCAAATATTAGTAGGTTAAAGAGAATTTTGAATCTCTGACTGAATTGTTTCCCCTCCCATAGAATTAGTCGCAGCACCTGGTGAAGCCGTTGTGAGAGAAATAAGACCACGTGAACGAACATGAACTAGCAAAGCTTTGTTGAAAAATGTTTTTCCCGTTCCAACTAGAACATCTTTAAAGAACACATATGGAAAATCATTATCCACATGTGCCATGATCTCATCAAACATGACTTCTTTGTTAGAATTATGTGAATGTTTTATAAGTGTTCATTTCCATAACTATCCGGTACCCCTCATGTACCTCACCATGCCCTACATTTTAGTGAAATATGAATCAAGATGCTTGCATGAGCCCAAAAAAAACTGTCAAAAGATTAAAAATAAAAAGTTGCAACTTATACCTTTTAAAGAGTTACACATTGATACGATAATGATTTGTATACTATGATCCGCACCTCTATATTGAACAAACTTTATATTGAAATGTTGAGAAAAATATGCACGTCGCAACTATACGTTTGGTTTTTTGAAAATATAATACATTAAAACATATAGAAATAAACAAAAATTAATAAATAAAATTGTAAAACACAAGAGAAAAAATAAGGGAGTGGAAAAGTATACGTTGCTTAAATTTACAAAAGTTTAGTATAATTGGGAAGTAAATGATGTAATTATAAAGAATTAAATGTGTCGTTGAGGCATTGGATTAAAGGCCATAATACCCTATTAACTTATTTGAGACATGCAATAAGGGTAATACAGTGAGCAACGATAATTGCAATACTTCAATTTTAAAAGGCATCATGAGGTACATGAGGAGTTTGATGTTGAAGCTGAACGCTTATGTGCCAGATATTCATTTAATTCTGACCAAAAAAAAAAAGTCTATGTTTGATGAGATTATTGTCATGGAACATGTGGATAATGATTCTCCATACGTGTCCTTTATAGTGGTTTTCACCCATAGATTGTAGGAAACAATAACAAAAATATAATTTAAGAAACTTTTATCTGGTAGAATCTACCATTTGTTGATAAGCAACACTTTTTGTCAGAATTAACTAACTGAATATTTGGCACATAAGTATTCAGCTTCCACAACTTCCCTTTTATGCATACTTTTAATATGTTTTTTTCCCCATATTTTAAACAAATACGTAACAAAAACTTTTAATTTTTTTTTATGTATCCACATGATTTGTAGCATGTTAACTAGGTTAGTCAAGGCTTTAATGCTAAAATGTAGGAAAATTAATGTATTTAGGGTAGCTGATATAAAAATTAATAAGAATTGTCTAATGTAGAAAATTAAGGGAGAGTTATTAATGGCATAAAGAGCAAGTTTGGGATTGAGTTTAAAAATAATTTATTGGTTAATTGGTTTTTTCAAAAAGCAATAAGTTAAAAAAGTGTTTCAAAGTCATAAAAATCTTTTTTATTTTAGCCTTTTAAAATGGTTAAAAAACTGTTTTTAAAAGTCAAAAATCATGGCTTTTAAAAATGGTTTTTTTAAAAAGCCAACAAGTCAACAAGCTGTTTTCAAGGAGTAATTACGAATTAATTTAAAATAAATTTGTTGACTATTTTTTTACTGCTCAACTCACTTTTTTTTAATCATGTACATAATAACTACTATAGATAAAAAAAAAAGAAAACAACAGTTGCCGCCTTAAGCAGGTCATTGGTCCACGTGGCTTGGCATGATTGGGCCACGTCAACATTTTTTTTTGTTTTTTTAAAGCAATTTTAATATAAAGCATTTTGTTCTGTATGATTTAGTGTTGATGCCGTTGATACCAATCGAATCACGTGAGTTCAAGGCAACAACTATAACTCATACATGTAACTAAGATGATTTTTTATTTTTATAGCATTTTTTAAATAGTTTGCCTTCATTAAGTTTTATATGTTGTATGAATTTTATGCCTAACATATTTTTTAATACTAAATTGAAAATTGTTAACATGACTAAAACTTTTTATTTATTTGCATGTGTGGTACATTTTAGTAACATATGAATTAAGATGCTTGTGTGATCCGTTTGTTTCGGTGTCTATTGCGTATGCATATGCCCATTTAAATATAATTCATTGTGATTTGTAAACATCTTCTGTTGTTAGCATATATGGATATAAATATTATATGGTTTTAATTGATAGTTTCTTACATTTGTCCTGAGTTATCATCTTAAATTAAAATCGGAAAGCTTTACTAATTTTGCTAAATTTCATCAATTGACACTCACACAATTTAACAGTAAAATCAAAGCCTTCTAGTGCGATCTTAGGGGTGAATTTGACAATCATGAATTCAAATCCTTAGCCGATACTAGCTATTTGATTTATTTTTTAGTTCTCCTGTTCACAAACCTCTAAACAAAATGGCCATGAGGAATAAATGATCCGATGGTTAAATAACAGTGCACTCAGACTTCTTACCCATGTCCGACTCCCCCCATATTTTTGGGTTGAAGCTGTTCATACCGCCACATACCTACATAACATTCTCCCAACTAAACGCCTTAATTTCTCCACTACACACTTCACCCTATACCTTCATCACCCGTCACACAAACACATTCGTGTGTTCGGTTGTGTCCTCTATCCAAACATGTATGATACTATGCCTTATAAATTACATCTTCGATCTGTGCAAGTTATTTTTCTCAGCCAACCCCCCCCCCCCCCCCCTCAAATTACCGAGGGTATCGTTGTTACGAAACCTCTACGAATTGGGTTATGGTGTCCCAACATGTCGTATTTGACGAAACCACACTTCCCTTTTTCGAACCAACTTGATCTTCCTGAAAACCTATAACTTCTTAGATGATGACCCACTTCCATTACGTTTCACAATCGGACTAAACACCACTAGTCAACCTACCTACACACCTACAAACCCAACCCACTAGACCCATTCCTTGACCAAGATTAATAATAAACACCCAAATATTGAAATCACATACCGTATTAAGTTTATTATTATGTTAATTTGTCAAATTAACCTAAAAGTTAGTTGGTCGTTATTAGGGGTGCAAACGAGCCGAGCTACTTGCGATCTACTCGAGATTGGCCCGCTAAAAAGCTCGATTGAGTCGGGCTTAATTGAGCCCGAGCCCAAGCTCAAACCTAAAAAATGCTCATTTAATAAACGATCCTGAGCCCGAGCTTCACTTATCAAGCTCGAGCCGGCTTGCGAGCCTAAACGAGTCTGTCATTTAAATAATTTTTTAATAATATATTAAATAATTATTAATTAATATATATATAGTGTTATGAAAAAATAAATATAAATAACTAAATAATATATATTATTTTATACACAAAATTAAAATAGAAAAAAATATATAAAAAGAATTATAATTATATAAATTGGTAAATAGTAAACGAGCCGAGCCGAGCCCGAGCCGAGCTCAAGCTTCAAAATCCATTCACGAGCCAAGCTCGAGCTTTGAAAATATAGCTCAAAAGGAGCTCGAGCTCCATATAAGTTAAACGAACCGAGCTAGAGCCTAGAGCTCGACTCTTTTACACCCCTAGTCGTTATACGTGAGTACGTGACACACTATAAATATGTAGTGTCATTAACAAATATTCAACTATAACCTCAACACACAAACCTATGGATTATCTTTCTTTCTTTCTTTTGTTTTCTTTCCTTTCAACATTAGTCTATTTCATCCACATCAACATCTCTAGCCACCACAACTCACGGCTTCCACCAGGACCTTACCCTTTTCCGATAATCGGAAACCTTTTACAGGTTACCAACAACCCACACCGCGATCTAGCCACACTCTCTAAACGTTATGGCCCTTTAATGTCGCTTAAGCTCGGATGTAGAACAACCATAGTTAATATCTGATATGGCTAAAGACTTTTTAAAAACACATGATCAGTCAATATCTGGCCGATCAACTCCAGACACTGCCCGAGTGGTGGACCTATATAAACACTCTGTAGCGTGGTTGCAGCCCGGAGGTCATTGGCAAAGACTGCGTCGGATAATTAAAGAATATGTGATCTCTATGCAACATCTAGATGCTAACGAACTCCTACGAAAGCAGAAAGTATGAGTCGATCGACTAACAAACTTTTTATGTTAAATTTATGCTTATATTTTGGTTAAAATGCACGAGCATAAATAATCTTGGCTATTAATTTATCATTAAAAGCTATATAAAAATGATATAGCTCTTAATCAATATTTTTCTACCTTTTCTATCCTAGCAAGTATTGTACACTTGTGTAGCCAGATCATAAAATTATAACAAATTATATGTGTGTTTATAATATAGGAATACACGTAAATTTACCCACATATTCATATAGAAATTCAAGTATACTCAGATAACCATGATGTATTACAATGGTCATGTTAAAATCTAAAATAAATATAAAAATAAAAGGTTCTCGCAGTTCTTACATTAATTAGTTATGGTTTTAAGTCTACATTACGTATAGGCGGATAAAGTGTAAAAAATAATTATCCACGAAGAATGTGAAGGATACAGGACGCAGGATGCAAGACGTCTATTTTAGGGCAATGTTATATGTGTCCATAAAGTTACAAGTAGTTTTAGATGCACCTTGCAATGGTTTGCACACACCATTATATTCACACGCTTCTTTCATGCATAACGATACAACTTGGCATATTGTTGTACATTAAATGAATTCTGGTATTTGGTTAAACGCAATGCTGCAACTAGTTTAGACGCGTTGTACTAATTGGATAACTTAGACGTGTCTTTGTAGCTAGTTTAGATGAACAATTTTTTTTTAGAATAAATAATTGTAATATATATTTTTTTATTATGGTTCTAGGTACAAGAACTTCTTGATCATGTTAATCAATGTTGTATAACTCAAAAGGCAGTCAACATAGGTGGAGTTGCATTTACGACATCGATTAATATTATCTCATGTTTTCCACAAATGTCGCTCAACATGACTCCGAGTCTGCACAAGAATTCAAGGACGCGGTATGGGCTTTAATGGAAGTTCTAGGGAAGCCTAATATAGCCGATTTTTTCCCGTTTCTTAAACCATTTGATCCACAAGGATTAGGGAAACAGGGAAATGTTTATGGCAACAAAATATTATCTGTAATTGATAGGATCATCGATCAACGATTGAAAACAAGGTCGGGTAAATCACC